>NC_133663.1:35883774-36123648 GCF_037893015.1 Macrotis lagotis | reverse complement strand
CAGGAAGAGTTATGGCCTGAAATCATATATCAATAACATTTACAGATTCAGAAAATTCTGAAAAACTCCCCTCAGGGCAGTACAGGACATTGCCCTGGAATCAGACGGAAGCTCATTACTGAAAAGAGAAGCTTCTTGATGATCATCTTCAGGCACCGGTACACTTCATCCAAGGTTGGTCAAAGGAGTGTACCTCCAGAAGAGGATTTTAATGCAGATAATTTCTAAACTCCTGTCACACTTATTGAGTGACATCCATAGCGTCAGGAGGTTACCTAGCTAAAACAAGACAATTCTCCAGGATTTGTAGCTGCTAGTTTGGGAAAAAAAGAAGAAACTAACCCAAGATTGCCCTTAGATGTAGTTGGGAACAGAGAATAAATTTTTCACTCATAGCAATAATGTACTCTCAAGGGGAATGAGTAAAGAGGGGTGGTTGCCCCATGTCAACAACACAAACATGGGAGTCAACCTAGAGAGAGAAAGCTTCTCTAGTACAGGGTTGAGAACTCAGCTTTTTTAGGGAGTTTTGCTCTCCATTAAGGATATAAGTACATGGCATTTTATAATTTCCCATGTATAAAATTACTATGATTATGGACCATGTTTTAGTTATGCCAATCCAAAGAGCTTTAAATGAAATTTGCTAACCTTTGTAGCAATATCACAAAAATCTTAGAGTTGGACAGGACCTAAGAGGTTGACTAGATCCACCCTCCCCCCAAAAATTTGGATCTATGAAATTTAATAAGGATAGATATTAAGCTTTGCATTTGGTTTTACACAATTGAGTTCATAATTACAAGATCAATAAAGCAATGGAGGAAGCCTGGTTAGGAAGGAGGTCCTGGTAGCCAAAAGTCTAATGAGACTTTAAGAAACATTAAAAAGGGAAAAGGTTATGAACTCATCCAAGATTTCTGGAAAGCAATTTGGAATTATGCCCAAAGGGCAAAAAAATGTGCATACCCTTTGATCCAGTGATACCAAGACTGAGTCTATACCCTGAAGAGATGATGAAAAAGGGTAAAAACATCACTTGTCCAAAAATATTCATATTTGTTTGTGGAGGCAAAGAATTGGAAATTAAGTAAATGTCCTTCAATTGGGTAATGACTTAACAAACTGTGGTATATGCATGTCATGGAAAACTATTGTTCTATTAGAAACTAGGAGGTCTGGGAATTCAGGGAAGCTTGGCAGGATTTGCATGAACTGATGCTGAGCGAGATGAGCAGAACCAGAACACTGTACACCCTAACAGCAACATGGGGGTGATGATCAACCCTGATGGGCTTCCTCATTCCATCAGTGCAACAACCAGGGACAGTTTTGGGCTCTCTGTAATGGAGAATACCATCTATATCCAGAGAAAGAATTGTGGAGTTTGAACAAAGACCAAAAACTATTACTTTCGATTTAGAAAAAAAAAGTTATCTTACTATGTAATTTTGCTATGTCTTATACTTTATCTTCCTTCCTTAAGGATATGATTTCTCTCTCATCACATTCAACTGATATCAATGTATACCATGGAAACAATGTAAAGACTAACAGACTGCCTTCTGTGGGAGGTGGGGGGGAAGGAAGCAAGAATGGGGGGAAAAAAGCGTAAAAATCAAAAAATAGAATCTTTCTTAAAAAAAAAAAAGGAAGAGCTTTCAGAATAAGGGGAAAAGGGTAATAATCCACCTAATAGATGTGTAGCTCTACACATCATGCTTTTTGATGAACACTGATAAGTTTATATATATTCAAGGAGTGTTCTCAGGATGGTGAAAGGTCTTGGACAGATGTTTGTCCTTTGTCCTCAAAGAAGACCACAATATCATATGCCATGACAGGTACCTGAAGTGGATTTGAGTGAGGGAGGGTCTGTGCTGAATCACCAGCAGCACTTTCTCCTCCAGAGTCATCTGGGTCTAGTGGCCAGATATGTATCAGTTTGACTGAAAATGGCTCTGGATATGAGGTAATCAGGGTTAAGTGACTTGCCCAAGGTCACACAGCTAATTAGTATCAGGTTGTCTGAGGGCAGATTTGAAATCCTGTCCTCCTGACTCCAGGGCCAGTTCTCTATCCACTGCAATGCCTAGTTGCCCCAAAGGATTTTAAGACTATAACTGGGGAAATTTGGCAGTAAAGAAGATCTTAGAAGACAAAAATTCTATATTCATAATATCTTAAGAGTCGTCACAGGGAGTGGGAAATAGGTAAATTCTACCAGTCTACAGGAAACAGAACAAAAAGCAATGGTGTGAGGATTGGAGGGTAAGCAGATTACAGTGAAGTAAATTTTGCCCTTTGATAAGGAAAAATCTCCAAGCAACTAGAGAGCTGTACAAGTGAAATGGATGGGCTAGGGATGTAGCAGATCCTCTTTTTAAAATCTTCAAGCAAAGCTTGGATGATTGTGTGTTGAGCATATCCAAAACAAGATGCCCATTTAGGCAATGTCAAATTAGATGGCTTCTTTATTTCCATTCATACCCCATCTTTAAACTGGTCATTCTTGTGATTTTTATAAATATACCTTAGTGATTTTTGTGAATCTTGTGAAGATAGATACTCTAGTCACTAGAACATAGGGATTGTAATATACTAAGGCATACTCAAAATCAGAAATGTCAAAAACATGATCTATAGGCCCAATTAAAAATGGAAATGGGAAATATTTGGCAAATTTTTTAAAAAATATAATAAAACAGATAATATTATTATGTGGTTTTCTAAGTCAATATTTAATCTGCAAGTTTAGCAGCTCCCATTTCTATCTGAATTGGACACCATCCTCTAGATAAATGCACAGTTAATCATACAATATTCCATTAGATATAGTAGACCTTGGCTTATTTCTGCCCTTGCTATGTTTGATTTCATCAAAAAGTAAATATGTTTAAAGCCTAAACTGATAGCATTTTGTTTTCTGGACAGAGCATGTGTGATGTTTTAAAATCAACCTACATATATCTCATATCAGATTTCATGTTGACGGGTTAAGTATAACTGAATTATAAACACAGACCAGATTCTGTCTCCCTCCAGCATTCATTGACTGTGACAGAAAGAAAAAAAAACACTGCAAAATAAAACAGCATAAGGGTTCTGCAAACCCTAAAAATTTGAAGACAGTTGATGAACTCAGAATGTGATTGTGTTCACTCACTTTTGCTAATTAGGATGATGATTCCTTTTGGCTAATCTCTTATATTCAGTTCTGCATTTTCACTTTCAGTCTGGAATAAGGATTTTTATGATAAGAAGCCTTCTTCTAACTTCTACTATGTACCAGGCAAAAGTTTAGGAGATACAAAGACAAAAATGAAATGGGCCCTGATCACCAAAAACTTACATTCTACTGGAGAGAAAAAAATATACAAATAGAAAATTAAATATGTATAAATTATACATTAACTATATATGTATATATTATAGTTATATTAAATATGAATATAGATGACATAACATTAAATGTATATATTACATACATGAAAACACACAATATATAGACATATATTTGTGTACACGTGTTCACATTCATATATGTGATACATGTATATGCTCATATATGATACACAGGTACATATTTATATGGACACACATATACATTTTTATATATGTATAGTTACTTCTGGGATAGAGATGTGAAAATTTTAATTCAATTCCATTTAATCAGGGATTTTTAATCTGAAAGACTTAACAGTAGAACAGGTATTATAGTGGACAAAATGACAAAAACAGGCAAGAGTGTAATAGGGACATAGGAGGCAGGAGACAGATATGGATGAGAATAAATGAGAAGGGAATGAAAGATGGGCAAGAGAATTTTAATCTATTATATTATGATTCAGACCCCAGGATTCTGATTGTTAGTAAAGTCAGGGAGCAGGGCAGTGGCATGGCCTTCAGAGAAGCAAAAGTAACAGTGATTTAATGATCAGGTCCTGAAGAAGAGATGGAAAGAAGTCCCATGGGAACACAGATGGTCAGTCTCTAAGCCTCTAGTTCTGCCTTATGGTAAAAGACAGGCTACTGTAGAAATCTGGGCCAGTCTAGTTAAACAGGAATGAGACATGTTTGAGCTAGTGATATTTCACACTTTATGAAATGAGGCAGAGTTACCAGAAATAAAGGATAAGATTGTTCCATTTTGCTCTGGAGAGGCCACATCTATGGTGTGAGTTGATTTCCAGATATCACATTTTGAGGAAGACATTCAAGGCCATTTAGGGAAGGTTAATGGTGAAGGGTCTCAAAACCATGGCATATAAGGATCAGTTAGGGCAAGTTTAACCTAGAGAAAAGAAGCTAAGGGAGAATGATAAATCATCAGCCAGATCAGATCTGCTCCAAGATTCATACTTGTAGATGTTAATGCTAAGTAGATTTAGGTGATCCTCCATGTTAAAAGAATACATTTTATTTTCCAAAAAACATTCAAGTTTATCATTCCAACAGGAGATAGTTATTAATGTCAATATTTAGAATCATTCACATTTAGGTAACTTGAATTAATGCTTTCTGTTCATTTTAAAGAAAAAACTAATTGTCTTTTTTTAATCTTTCTGAATTTAATGGGGGGGGAGAAAAAAACAGCAAAAAAGCTTTCTATAAAAATGATTTTTTGAAGTCCTCTTCCATGAAAAAAACCTGTTCTTAAGACCATATGCTTTATAGTCAGGTGAAAACTGAAATGTAATATGGCTTTTCATTTTTTAGAATAGGAAAGAAGTTCATTGACATTCATTATTTGTTAGAATGTTTATTCCTTATAAATCGCAAAAAATATTCCAATCTAAATATTGTCTAGTATTTCTTAGAAGAGAATATTTTCACCTATGACCACCTGGTGAATATTTATCCTTCAAACACTCCAATCTGCCAGGAAATATGAAATAATGTCAACCTGTATTGTTTCATAAAAGATTTCCTGGGGTTTTCTTTATTTATTTATTTTCTCACTGAAGCATCTTCTCTTGGACCACTTTCAGCTCTTGTCAAAACAACATGCTTTTATCCTGGAGGGTAGAAAAATATAACAATCCTGCAGCTTCCTAAGTTGCTCCCCTCCTGTGGTACCAACATCCTAAATGAACAGTCTCTTTGCAAAGTGTTTAAGATGCTATAGCAAATACAGGTCAAGACACAGCAGTGAGTCCAATAAGAGGGCAAGTGAGCAACATGGTAGGAAGTGGGTTAATAAAAAAAAAACTAGGACACCGAGGAGCCCCCATCTCATCATACAGACAGGTGGCATCACAACCCAGGCTTTCAAGGCTGCCTCTGACAGCAGCTGCCATTCTCTCCCTATCCGAGGTTTGCATCTAAAGTCATCTGTTGCTCCAGATAGATGGGACATTGTTGAAGCAGGAACAACAGAACTCTCCTGTCCTTCAACTTTACTTGTATATGCAAAAGTTTCTTTTTTTAAAAAAATTTAATTCCTTTCAAAGGAAAACAAGCTAGACTCCAGTTCCTCCTTCAACTAAATTGCTTCTCCTTGGGTACTTTCAAGTAGTTCTTTCATGTGTTTGTGAACTCGTGTTTCTTCGTATTTAATGGAATTCAAACCTTGTCCAAATTCATTATCACCAACTTATTACAATGCTGAGACAGTCACTTTGAAAAGTAATATGGAGGAAGGTCCACTAAAGAAATGCAAAGCCACCTCCCTCAAAGGCTGAGTCTTTGCAAAACACATTAGCCAAGCTTACCATAAAAAGACCAAATCAACGGACATGTTTGGTAAATTGCTTTAATGGTTACTCCTGTAAAACAGCAAATCGTTAAAAATCAAACCTAATACACAAAGACTTTTTTTTGGCAGACTTCAAAACAGTAATAAAAAGCTGTAAACCTGAAAAGCTGTCAAATGTAGAACATTCAGGGAAGATCAAAAAGGGCTAAGTCAATTTGTCATTGAGTTAACCTCTACCTATAGAAGACAGGCATATTAGCTTATCCTTCTTCTCTGAAATCATATTTTGAAATTCATATACAGATACACACATAAATGTATAGAAAAATAATTATGGAAGTATATGTTAATAGTGGCTAATATATAATATTAAATATTATAGCTTTTTGGGAATGATGTTTTTCCTCTACAAGAAATTGCATATTCAATTGCTTGAGGGGAAAATTCCTATTCTTAAATTTATTTTATTATTTTTAATTTAGTAGGAATTCAAATACCCATTTGTTTAAATGGAAGATGTTAGGGGGGAAAGGGTGTCTTTAATAAAAATTTTGAAAGTAAAAAATTGTTTTGATTTTGGAAAGTTTTTTTGCAGTAGAACACAGTCCATAAGTGATTAAAGGTATATTATAAAGGTTTTGAAAAAGAAATCTCATTGTGTGTGTGTGTGTGTGTGTGTGTGTGTGTGTGTGTGTGTGTGTGTATTCTGAAGGATTTGAATTCAAATATGCCTCAGACACTTACAAGCTATATGACCCTGGACAAGTTACTTCACCCCTGTTTACCTCACTTCTTCATGTGTAAAATGAGTTAGAGAAAGAAATGGCAAACCACTCTAGTAACTCTGCCAAGAACATACCAAGTGGGGTCACAAAAAGTCAAACATGATTGAACAACTCCAGAACAACAATATCAGAATGCTACATTAGGATGATTATTTGAACAAATAGATGAAGGATGAATCAAGGGAATCAAACAGAGGTAGAATGACTTGTGAGGAAGCTATTAACAATAGTGAGGAAGTATTCATATGAAAAAAGATCTGAAAGCTTTTTTTTTTAGTTAAACTTCATTTATGTGTTTTACACTTGAGCCCTTCCCCCTAAATAATGTATGTACTTGCCAAATAGGATGCCATAGACAATTTGAGATAGCTTGGGAAAGAAATATCTTCTAGTAACTGTTCTTTCTGAACCCCTTCAATAAATATTCCATTTGAAACAAACCTGGCTGACTTTAGATTCTCAATAGATCATCTTGAGTAAAATCACTGATGGGGGCTCAGGGAGATGGGATTAGAAAATCACCCACATTTCAATTTTTGGTTTACAATACTCTAGCAAATAAATTCTTACTATTCATTATTACTTGTGTTCCAACTCTGGACAGGAATTCGTGAACCTTATACTGGAAATCTTGAAGAGAAATTTAAATATCATTCTTAGACACTAACTTCTTGGCCAGTCATTTTACTTCAACTTTAAAATTTTTTTTTCATTATTTCTCTTCAAAAAGCAAAGATGTAGAAAACATACATTGTGCCCTCATAGCCTTCAGATTTTTGAATAAGATTCATATATTTAAACTATGCTTTTTAATCTCCTTCTGGAAGTATAATTTGAATTTTCAGAATGAGTAATTGTCATCCTTTTTGATGGCTTGGGAGATTTTCTTTTATGTCCTGGACATCTGTGCCAACAAACCTCTTTATTATTGTTTTATCTGTGATTATATGATACTTTGCTGAGTATTACATACTAAGGGATATACTGAGTGAGATGCAGAGCAGAGAGCTATGAATTAAAGATTGAAACACTGAAAAGAGGCAAGGGTAGAAACAGTCATTTTTATAAAGGTGGTAGTGTAAGTTAAGGGAGGGAGGGAGATCACTAAGGGAGAAAGTATCAGAGAATATCAGATTGGAAGGGATTTCACTGACGAGAGAGAAGATGGCCAAATATCTATCCTTAGGAGACCCAACTCTGCAGAGAAGTGGAAGAAAACATGAGCAGGAACAAATTCCAAAAGGATCTGAGGGCATCCAAAAGAATGGGCCATAGTAATCTAATGCTTCAGAAATGTTAGCAAAGATGAGGAAAGAAAAGAGATACATAATTTAATATTGGGTACAGGTTTCCTGATAAATGTTTAACAACTAGCTCCATAGGAAAAAACACACCTAATATACTTTTATTTTCTCAATCATATTATTAAGTCTAATTTAAATAAAGTTCTGATTTGTAATATTTGTCAGTATCTGAGATATAAATGTCCACACTGAAAATTTCACAAACAACTCTTTTGAGTGAGTACTGATTCTAACCACTCCTGTTAATGACCTTGGAGAAAACTGTTTTAACAAAGTGATGGTTAAGAAAGATGGGACTGAGGAGCTGAAGATAAGGAATTAGAATGACCAATATAGACTACTTACTCAGGTCACCAAATCTGATAATAAAGAGGAAGAAAGAGACATGGTAAGGTCAAAGGAAGAATGCTTTTTTTTGTCATTTTGTTGCTTAGGATTTGCATATTTATATGCAGAAATACAGAATCAAGTTTTCCTTTTGATTACAGCTTAATTTAATTATCTGTATGTATGTTGTTTTCCTTCAACAAAATGTAAACTCATCGTCAGTGACTATTTTGTCTATGTCTTTACATCACTGGTGACTAAAATAGAACTCAGCATGTAGTTAATGTTTTCTCGATGTTTTGTAAATGAATGAAAAGGAGAAATGTTGACGGTTAATGAAGGTTCATGGAGAAAATACAGCATAATGGAATTGAGAGTGGAGGTGGAGAGTTCAGCTCATTGAAAAGAAGGTCTACCTCTTCTATTGAGGCTGTTGGGCAAGAGGGCAATATAGATAAAACTTGAAAGGTATAAGGAGAGACAAAATGGGGTTGAGAGATCATCTTGTGCAACAGAGAAAAGACTTATCCTGGGTAGGTCTGGTAGACGAGCAAAGTTTGTATAGAGAAAGTATAAAATAAAAGAATTTTGAAACAACTAGGAATATACAACAAAGAAAAAGTGAAATAATGGTGTTTTCAATCCAAAGTTGGATAATTATCTCTCCAAAAGGTGATAGAAGGGATTCTCCGAAAAATAATTGAGATTTTTGGACTCGCTAAATGATACCCCCTCAATCTTTCAGGATAATAAGACCCTAGAAAGAGTATTTCATAGGATATCATAAAATTTTAAACTGAAAAGGAGTTGAGAGGTTATCTAAAACATCTCAGGCATTCACAGGTGAAGAAACAAGCCCAGAGGCTGGATCCGACCCATTCAAAGTAGGAGAAGAGGTGGAAAGTGAAACCACTGTTCTGTTTCAAAAAATGTTATATTCTTTTCCTCAAAAAGATTGATCTGTTCTATAGGAATCTGGTGACACTGTTATAAAAAGGTCTTATAAAATAGAAATTTCAAGCAGAGATATGCAAAGTGTTATTGGTATTCAGTCATTTAAGTCATAAGCAACTCTTTGTGACCCCATTTGGAGTTTTCTTGGCAAAGATAAAAAGGTTTGCCATTTCCTTCACAGCTTATTTTACAGATGAGGAAAGTGAGGCCAGGGAATCACAGTTAGTGTCTGAGACCAGATTTGAACTCTGGTTCTCTGAAGTCGAGGTTCAGTGCTCTATTCACTGCACACCTAGCTGCTTTGAGGCTGTATAGTGTGTCATATTTAATGTCAGTGGTATCTAGTATTATCTTGATACTATTATATATCAAGTATATCTCTGCCCCAAAGCCTTGCAGAAAACTAGAAGATGAATTCTTGTGGGTATAATTTTTCAAAGGTCATGGGCATCTCCAAGGTACTAAAGATTTTGAAAAGAGGACCATTTGCCATTTTGGTAGTTATTAGATGAATTTCAAAGGGCATCTGTATTTCATTAACTGAATGGCTTTTAAATAAGTTTGCATATACTATTTTTGTATTTCTTCTAGTTCTCAATTTGGCATTTTGAAAATCATATTCTTTCCTATGCTTTTGAAGGGCAAATGAAAGAAGTCTTTAGAAAAATCCAGTGTTTGAAGAGAATATCTAAACAAATCAGGTGATAATCTCAGCTTTGAAAGAAGAAGTACAGAATTATTTATTTTATTTTCCAATTACAAAGCTCTCGGTAAACATTGATCACCATGAGGTTTTAAGTGAATTTAAGAAATCAATATCCACATTTTTGTAGATGAAAAACCAAAGTTTGAGAGGAAGGTAGGAATTAGACATTGGTTTCCTTTCTCTTCTTTTCTTTCTTTCTTTCTTTCTTTCTTTTTTTTTTTTTAGGTTTTTGCAAGGCAAATGGGGTTGAGTAACTTATCCAAGGCCACACAGCTAGGCAATTATTAAGTGCCTGAGACCAGATTTGAACTCAGGTACTCCTGACTCCAGGGCTGGTGCTTTATCCACTGTGCTACCTAGCCGCCCCGGTTTCCTTTCTCTTCAAACAAAACTGCCACCGTCCAGTATGTTCACTGGTTGACTCTCATTCTGGGGACTCTTTCCCTCCTTATTACTCCTTGGCTTCCATCAAATTCCAACTGAAACGCCAGTTGTATTAGAAGATTTTCCTTATCATCCATAAGGCTAGCCTCTTCCCTGAGGCTTTCTAGTTTATCCTGAATCCAAGACCCTATCCTTTTTCCTTTCCTTTCCCCTTTCCTTTCTCCTCCCCTCCCCTCCTCTTCCCATCTCTTCCCTATTTCCTTTCCCCTTCCCTAACTTTCCTTTCTTCCTCCCCCTCCCTCCTTCCTCCCCTTCCTCCCTTCCTTTCTCCCTCTTTCTGTCTTTGTTTGTGTGTGTGTGTGTGTGTGTGTGTGTGTGTGTGTGTGTGTGTGTGGTACAAAGTAGATGTTTAATAAATGCTTGCTGACTAATGGAAGAAACACTAAAGATCTTTTAGTCCAGCCTAAATGAGAATGAGAACTCCTTCCCTACTGAATACCACTAAATTTTTACTTGAAGATTATTAGTAAGGAGAAATCTACTGCCACTTGAACAGTAAATTTCATTGCAAGACAGCTGAAATTGTTAGGAAGTTTTCCCTTTATATCAAGCTCCTTTGAAACTTTCATCTATCCATCAATCAATTTATCTATCTATATTTCTTGGCACAAATTATTTATTACTTTTGTCAAACCTTTCTAGAAAAAGAAAAGGACTTACCTCTCTCTCCCAATGGAGACTTCCCTTGCAACAAAATGCAATAGCACAAATATCTAATGTTTTGTTCAATTACGTCTTTCTATTTGTGCCCTCTATAAGGGTTTTCTTGGCAGAGATGTTGCAAAGTTTTGCTGTTTCTTTCTCCAGTAAATAAAGGCAAACAGGGTGAAGTGGCTTTCTCAGGGTCACAAAGTTATGGAGAGTATGAGAGCAGATTTGAAATCAGATCTTGGTGACTCCAGACCCAATACTCTATCCACAATGGCATCAATTAGCTTCCTACTAAAACAATCCAATGTAAAAAATATATATATGACATTCTACCCTACTACTCTCTGGTAAGAAGAAAAGTGTGCTTCAATCATGAAGTTTTTCAATTACTCATATTTTGCTTTTCATTTTTTTGGAACACCCTTTCCTTTACTTTGTGGCCATCCCTTTTTATTTTGCATCAGTTCATTCAGATCTTCTCATGCTCCCCTGAATTTCTCATATCAGTCACTTCTTACTATATAATGATATTAGACTATAGTCTTTTTCATGTTCAAAAAAGATTTTTTTATTCTTCATCTTAAGTGCATCACCTCTCTATGATGAGATGTAACATTATTTTAAAAATTTTAAAACATTTATTTTCAATTTATGAAACAAAGCAAGAATTTCCACTTTCTTATACAAGTTTGTTTTCCAGCAAACTCTCCAGTCTATGAGCACCCATTTTGTTTCTTGTTCTTTGACACCAGAAAGAATGCTGCTATAAATATTTTCATTATTTGTTAAAACTATTGCTCCTAAAATCTTTCAGGTTTTGGAATATAAACCTAGTAGTGAGATCAATGGGTCCAAGAGTATGGACAAATTTGCTTGTTTTTTTTTTCTTGAATCTATCATCAAAAAAAAAAGTGTCTACCTTTCCACGTGCCCTCCAACAATCATTCTTCCCAAATTTTGATCACATTTTTATTGTGCAGGGTATGAAGTAAAATCTCAGTGTTATTTTAAGTAGCATTTTTCTTGATGCTACTCATTCAGAACATGTCTTAAATGCCATTTTATGGTACTGATTTGTAACATGTTTTAAACTAGTCATTTCTGGTATGAAATTATTTTGAGCTGAGTTGTTGCTTGACTTTGATCTATTGGAAAGTGACTTTTGGTGTTATTTATATGAATCAATTCTACATAAAATTTGTTTAAAACATTATTTTTTTATTTTTGCAAAAACCTTTTAATTTCAGATAATTGAAATAATGGTCTTTTTAAAAAAATTGTGACATTCCCTCCATTTGTTAAAAAAAAATCTCTCTCCATTCATAATGATAAAAAGTCACTGATCTACCTTTTTCCCTCCTAATTTCAATGCTCAGGCTGTCTATTTTGAGGTTTTTGTGGTAGTTGATGGAAGGTGCTGATTTCAATCTAATAGCTGCCAAAATGCTTTCTAGTTTTCCCAGTGATTTTTGTCTAAAATGTCATCCTTTCCCTCCTAATTTATTTTCCTGGTTTGAGCAAATATTAGGCTACTATCTTCAGTAATTTCTGCTTCTTGCTTATATAGTTTTATTCTGTTGATGTACTTTTTTATTTCGGTTTTTTTTCACAGAATAGTTTTGAAGACAGATTTAATGGTTGTTTGAGTTCTATATATTCTCCCTCATTTATATATTTTTCTCATTGTTTCCCTTGATATGCTTATTTTCTGTTTCTCAAAATTATTTTATTGTTTCGTCTAGTTCAATCATCTTGCAATTTGAATAATATATCATTAAATGTCATTTAATTCAAACACTCTCATCATTTTAATCATAGTGGTACACATTAATCTTTCTTTTTAAAAAATTCAATGATATGACAATATTGCTTGTGCTCCTGGAACAATGATATATATTTAACAATACTGTAAAACTTGTATTAGCTCTACCATACCTATTACCTGCTTTTAAAAGTTCAAAAACAAAACAAAGATTTCTTACTTGGATTATCATCCGTAATCATTAAGGTACAACCACATTTTTATAATGCCAGATTTTCTGAAATGCTTCAAATAAATTGAGCATACATTTAAAAGATCAATCAAATATCTCTAATCCTTATTTCTGGCAAAATTTCATATCTTCAACTGAGGGTGAGAACAACAGAGGATTTCTGACATTATCCCTGGTTGCCTAGTAACCTTGTGTAGAAACTAAATGGCTGCCTAGAGAGACCTGTAAAATCACACAAGAAAAATCGATTTCAAAGTATCTTCAGCAGGTTAATTTTGTTTGGGATTTTGCCCACACTCCTTGGGAAGTAAACTTGTTTTGGGGGGTTACAGTATCTCTCTTTTAATGGGGTCAGAGTGATTTTTTTCTGGGAATTAACATCATCAAGCAAGGGAATTGCATATCACATGTGATTATGTTAAAATGTCTTGATTAACAACTCTTCCCTTTTACCCTCTGGAGTAGTTAGGATAAAGACAATTATTTGGGGAGATTAAGGAAAACTTTGACCTTTTCAGATCTAGTCTTAAACAATGAATCATTAGTTTCCATACAAATAAATACAGAATTCTCAAAGAGATAAACTCAACTAGGATAGCAGAATCACAAGATTTAAAGCAGGAAAGAACATTAGAGTTCACCCAATGTGTCTTATTTTACAGATGAAGAAACTAAGGATAGGAAAGTTAATTGACTGGTCCAAGGCAATACAGGTTTTGAATCCAATTCCTCTGACTGGAGCATAACCACTGAACCAAATGCTCCCCAAATAAACATGATCCAGTTAAAGACAGATTTCAGTTATTTTGACTTCATGTAAACTTTCTAGAATATATTTTCTTACTCTTTTGAATCCAATTAAAAAAATGTACTTTAAATCTGTTGTCTTCCTTCTAGGAAATGAAATGAACTTGAGTCAAACTAGTGACATTTTTGATTTATAAATACTTTACTATTAGAATTATTTCAGGACTCAAAGCTTTTCTGAACCTACTCTTTTTCTGAACCTATTTTTTTCAGACTGTAATGTTGAAAGAAAATGAATCATAGCTGGGAAAATAAAACTTCAGTCCTGGCCAAAAATGTTCTGTCTAAACTGTGTCTAGTGGATGTAATAAATTCAAAGACACATGGTTCCTGAGGCATGTAGATTAGATAAAAATATCACTAAATTCAGTGGTGAGATAAGCAGGTATCAGATTTAGGTCAATTAAAAACTGTTAAATAAAAATGTCAATAATAATAAATAGTATTTATGGCATTTTTAACATGTGCAAAGCTCTTTACTTGGATATTCTCATTTTATCGAAGAAAACTAATGAATCATTTTACTACAAACTTTAAAGAATTCCTATATGTAAGTCCTGCTAGTCATTTCATTAGAAGAGTTATGCGTGACACAGGCTCAAAATGAGAAAGACCCATGTTCAAGTTCATTTCAGAGACCATCCACAAAGCAAAAGAGAAGACAATTAAAAAAAAGATAGAGTTTGACTTCCTTTTTTCTTCCTTTTAAACTACTTTCCTTTTACCCAGTTGTCCAAATTGTGTTATTTCTGGAGATTACTTGAGAAATTAAATGATTTTTCCCTAGTATGATTGGATGTTTTCTTCTAAAACTCTTTGCTAATAGAAGAAATAGTTTAGTTCTTATTGATGAAGATTAACTTGGGGCAGCTAGGTCGCACAGTGGCTAGAGCACCGGCCCTGGAGTCAGGAGTACCTGAGTTCAAATCCAGCCTCAAACACTTAATAATTACCTAGCTGTGTGGCCTTGGGCAAGCCACTTAACCCCATTGCCTAGCAAAAAAATAAAAATAAAAATAAATAACTATGGTGTTGGCATGTGTGTGCAGGCTGGCATGTATTTTTAAAGTGGCCTTAGTGTGATTTTTTTTCCACTGTGGGTCAATGGTTCTTGATTGAAAAAAATATATATATCCTTACTGTCAACTAACAATGAGCAATCAACACACTTGCTCTCTTTGGATACCTACTGTGTGATGACGAAAATCCATTTGTGTTAAATGAAAAAAAGGAAAAAAGCCAGATGTCCAGTCAACACTAAAAGGCAAATAAATTACATGCCCTCCACTAAGAGAATGCTTTCTGCCCATGAATTGGTTGTTCAACCACAAGGAGTTTGACTCTGGTAGATTTTAAGTGGAGATTCTGAACTTTCCAAAAGGTTCATCAGGATGTGCAGCTCTGCCTGAGTCAGTTAGCCTAGTTTTCTGGACAAGAGAATAGCTAATTTATTTCCTCATATCTAATTCTTAGTAGGGGAAAATAGATTATTATCATTTAAAATATGTTCAGATACAAAGTGAAAGGTTGCCTTAGGAGACAAGAAGATGTAAGTCTGATCTCTAACTCATACTACTTCTATACTCCTCAGCAAATTATGTAACTTCTCGCTTTCCCAAGAAATTGTTAATATATTAAGAGAAGGGAATGTATTAGCAGAAGGGAAAAGAGAATTAGGAAACGTGTCAATGGAATAAATTAAATATGAATTCCAGAAAAGGTGTCGACCTTCATTGAGAGAGAGCAAGTTTCCTCACTAGAAACTTACCCATACCAGCAAAATTATAGATCTAGTCTCTTTCCAGTTTTTACCTTCTGATTATGTGTATGTGTGTGAATGTATTATTATTCTAAAGCTATCCAAAATAGCAGTTTCATATACACCCACAGTGCCTCTAGAAATGGCATAACAATCAAGTTCCCTATAGTTCTATTCAAAATCATTGTGCCTCCCCAGTCTTAAGCTCCCTTCTGAGGTCACTATTGCCTATATGTGAATCTCCCCAGTTAAGTTCTAGGGAGTAGCAGCTGTCTTCTCACTTTTGAATTTGTTTTCCCAGGGCCCAGCACAACATTAAGCACATTGTAGGTACTAATAAAGGTAGTTTGTTCAATCTCTTTGAATAAACATTTTTTTTCCTACAACTGTAAAGTTTACAACAAACTGGGTTTTCTTGAAAAAAAAAAAGCCTGGTAACTAATTTATTTGACTGGTAAAATGTATTTCTTAAGAGAAATTTTGTTTCTACAAATAGTACTAGAATCTGTTGTAATTGTAGCTAATAAATCAAACATTTTCTTCTATTTATTTGTAGTTGAAACTGGACAGACATGTATATACTTAGCTACACACATCAGTGACGTCATCACTCACTGGATTTTGTCAAATCTAGGAAAAAAGAAAGATCCACTCCCAGTAATGGAGGTCTTCCTCTGAATTGTTTAGACTTCTTGGTTTAACATGGCTACAAAACAGAGAAAGGCCTCCAATACCTGAGCAGATTTCCCTTGGAGACCCGGGGCCTGCACTTTGGTTTTTAGCTACTCTAGTTCATTTTTGACTAGCTAACCCCCTTTTTCCCATCTTCACCCTTACCTCAGCAGTTGCTTTTCTCCTCCCAAAGGTGAGAACTAACCTGAATCTCCATTTCAGGGAGTGATTTTGCTCAACACAATAATGTGAAGAAATAAAACAGCGATGTCAAAAGTCAGATTAATACAGTGACCAATTATGGTTTAAGATAGCCAAAACTAAATATAAGGGATACAGATATGGAATGAGGTATAGATGGGCAATGTATAGAGGTGTTTTGCTTATCAACCTTTCTGTAATGAGAGGAATCCATTGATAATGGTGTGTGTCATTGGGAAGAAACTGATATAAACAAGAAAATAAAAATGATAGTTTTTTTTTAGGTTTTTATTTTTTGCAAGGCAACGGGGTTAAGTGGCTTGCCCAAGGCCATACAGCTAGGTAATTATTAAGTGTCTAAGGCCAGATTTGAACCCAGGTACTCCTGACTCCAGGGCTGGTGCTCTATCCACTGCACTACCTAGTCACCCCAAAATGATAGTTTTTTTTTTTTAAGAAAAGGCAAAACTAATAAGAATTAGAACCAAAAAAGCCCCTCAATTTCCAGTTCCATACTCTTTTGATTGTTCTTAGCAAGCCTAGATTGACTTTGGTGTGTTCATTTTTTCTTTCCTAGCTTTTCAGAGTTAGCTAGTAATTTTGCATATAGTTGAGAATAGGGGATTTATGGGTGTGGTAAACAGTGGTAAGGGGCTCACAAGAATTGTGTTTCAAGTCTGGTTCAACAGAGCTAAATAGATAATCACTACCACTGAGGAGGAGCTGGAGCAAGGGTATTTAAATTGGTCAATTTCAAAATAATACAGAATTTTTTTTAATTATAGGAGACCTAAAGTAGAATTCAGCATCTCCTTAACATTCCCCAAGGCACCAGGCATTCCCTGTAGAAACGAATGAGAAATCTAAAGCATTGACTTAATCACTTGAATAAATAAATGAGATTTCTAAGCCTAGTTAGAGAAGTCGGAAGATAAGGGAGGAGAGATAGATTGCTTTTTAAGAAAAGAGGACACATAAGGCCAGAGAAAACCTATAAATATACCAATAATCATCTATTTCCTTTCCAATGTCTGGACTAAGAACTTTATGATAATCAATTATTTTAAAATTCATGTGATTTGCTACCTAGCCATTTTTTTCAAGGATCGCTAATACTTATTAAAAGGTCTTAGATCAATGGCTTTGCAGACTTGCATCCCTGCTTATCCAAAAAGCTCAAAGAGCCCAGAATTGCAATCTCCCTCTTTGTTTACCACTTTGCCTCAACCTCATCGGGTTCATTACCATGAACCATGCAATCCCTAGGTACTTTGTTAAGAGTTATGCTAGCTGGCAAAGTCTGTGGCAGCTGGGATGGCATATTTGTACAGTGATGCTGATCCAGTAGTGGAAGATTCAAGCCAGATATTGATTACTTATAGGTCAAATAAAAACCTGTGAGTCAACTGCCTCCTTGGAGAGCAAAGGAGCATTAAGAAATAATCTGAACACATTCCTGGTTGTGATCAATATCATTTGAAGGACACTTCTTAAATATATGTGTCTCTATATCTTTATACTCACATATATTTGTATACTTAATAGGGCACTGAAAATTTACAAAACATGTTTACAAAAAGAAAAGAAATTAAATTCCTGAATTTTTTTTGATGTATAAAATAGGTTTGATATTCCACGCACATTTATTTCTCCCCAAACTCCTACTGTTTTTTTAAAATATATATTTAACTGACTTAAGGAGGGCTTGCCCTAAATAACATCTCAACATAGCTTATCACTTCCTCTCATGTGATCCCAATGACCTATGCTTTGCCATAAGTTACATTCTTCCTTTTCCAAAGAGTAAAGAGAAAATGGTTTCTATACGAATGAGATATATCTATTAAAATAAGCCAAGTAAAATAAAAAATAAAGGGGAGAGGACAGGAAAAATGTTTAAAGACTGATTCTCTTCTTTAAAAGAAAAAATCCAATCCATCATTCACTGACAGAGAATAGGAGGAAAAATTTGATTGACTGGAGAGGCTGCATGATTTCAAAATACTTCAATAGACCAGAAGAACAGGGCTGGCCTCAGGGGTCTGAACCCCTGGGAGAGTCAATACAGAGCTCATTTCACACTTCCAGATTCTCTTTCAGAGTGAGAAAAGAAGATGAAGATAATATTATGGAATAATTGGAAGATAGAATGTTCTTTCACAGTAATAAATATCTAGAATTTATATAACACATTACGAAACAATTACTTATTTTGCTTCACATAATCCTCACAAACTTTCTAGATAGGTACTTACATTATCCTGATGTTATAGATGAAAATGAAACTAGGAAATAAGTGATGTTCCCAGGATCACATAGCTATAAGTCTATGGGGGATTTAAATAAAGCATCCTTGGATTCAGGTCCAACTACATTTATACTTCCTTCCTCCTTTCTTCTAAAATAAAAAAAAAACAAACAATATCTTTGGCAGCATCTGTTTCCAAATATATAATTATTTATATATGCACATTCATGTGTATTTATACAACTCTATAAAGGAGTATAAAGCTCTAGAAAGAACTGTGCATTTGCAATGGTTCGAATTCTGACCCAAACATTTACTACCCTGATCAAGTCATTCATCTGATAAAGATCCTAATTTCCTCATTCATCAAGTAAAGGGGTTAGAGTAGATGCTTGCCCTAAAAGTCTTGCCCAACACTAAAAATCTGAGCTGAGGATATGATACCATTTGAGCACGTAAATCTGCCTAGCTGGGAAGTTTTCCCCCGAAATGGTGAACCATCACCAACACAATCATTTCTCCTGAGAGTCTGAGAGACACAATCCAGGACAGTGACTTCAAGATGTTTGAAAATATCAGCCCCCCACACTATCAGTCCTACTCTCTGCACAGTCTCTGCGGTCCCCATCCTGGGGAGCAGCTCTTGAAGAGAAGGAGCTACCAACAAATTCGTACTTAGGAAAGGTAAACCAATCTAGTTGAAAAGCAAGTTGCCCAGAGAGTCACAAGTCAATCCCCCATCATCATGTCTTCAGCTTTCTCCTTCGACTCAGATGGAGATAATCCAGAATCATGAATACAAAGGCAGTGACCTGTATTGGATCCTGTATCCAATTGAAGTCCAATAGCAATCGCTGATAAAAGAAACCTATGGCAAGAAAAAGCACTTCCTTTTCACTATTAAATTGCTGAACCATCACCAAAAAGTTAGCCAAAGAGCTCTAGAAGTAGTAGCGTCCTACAGACCTCCAATTTTCTTGCCCAGGCCTTCTTGGACAACATCCCAAAAAATAATCCTTGCAGAAATGTAATTTGTAGGTGCTGGAGTCATGATTACAAAAAACAAAGTTCTCACAACAAAAATCCTTGACATTATCAATGTTTTGATATCAGAAACTGATCTGATTTTATCATTAAAAATTATTTAAGATGATAACAATGTATTAGAATAAGTTTATATTTTTTACAATTTTTATTTACTTTTAATTTGTGCAACAAAACAAGCATTTCCATATACATAGAAGAATAAAAATTATTTCATGTGAAATTGCAAATCTATTATATACATGAAATTTCTTTAAATTAATAAATAAAGCTATCATATAATTTTTTCCTTTTCTCTAAGTGAGAAAATAAAGTCAAATAAGCACACAACCAGAGATAATAACAATTATAAGAGAAATACATAAATTGGAAAATCAAATGACTAAAGAAATAATCATATTAAAGAAATGACATAACAGATAAAATTCAAACAACCAAGTTAAAAGGAAAAGGATAGGAAATCTAATGAACAAAATATCAAATTAACACAAGGAAATCAAAGTCTGAAACATATTTTTAAAAAAAGAATTATTTGTGCAGTTATGTTAAAAAAAATCAGAACAGGGGCAGCTAGGTGGTGCAGGGGAGAGAGCATTGGCTCTAGAGTCAGGAGGATTTAAATTCAAATTTAGCTTCAGACACTTAATAATTATCTAACTTTGTCGGCTTGGGCAAATTACTTAACTCTATTGCCTTACACAAACTAAAAAAAAAAAAATCAGAACACACAAGAAATAGAGGAGTGGCTTCAGAACTATAAAATGCTCAAACTAAAGAAAAACCAAGCAGAGATATTAACAGAACTAGCTTATAAAGAAACTAGTGTTGACAATTTTTGAGGAAAATTCTATTAAACTTTTAAAGAAAATGGACACCAAACTTACACAAATTATTCTCAAAAAGTGGGAAAAAAGCATCATATGAAGTCTGTATATGAAATGTAGTTTTAATACTCAAATAAGGTAAATATAAAGCAAAAAAGGGAGAGAACTATAAAACAAAATTATTAATAATTATCAATTCTAAAATTTTATACAAGATCTTTAGATTATAATAGTTTTTCTAAGAATTCATTCAAAAGAAGTCAGATTTGTATCCAAAGATGCAAAGATAGTTAAACATTAAAAAGACCACATCATTAATTATAATCATAAACAAAAAATATATCTCTAAAGAAATAGAAGAAAGTAAACTGACAAAATATAACATTAATTTGTACTTTTCCTGCCTCACAGGATATTGTGAAGAAAATACTCTCTAATCTTTAAAATATGATGGGAGATTCATGAACTCTAATGTGAGAATGAATATTATTATTATTTTTTATTTTTTTGTTATTTTTTTATTTCTCTAAATTTTTTGTTTATCTCAATTTGACTTCTTTCATGAATTTTTCTCAAACTGCTTGAGATCTCTAAGTCATTGGGATCTTTATCTTTCTCCTAAGTCATTTAACCTATAGTCTAACACTTAATCGGTCCCTCAAATATGTTTTATGTAAAATGCTCCCCTAATCCCAACTATATTATAGTCTCCTGAACTTTCTACCACAATTCCACCCAGTGCTAGATACCCAATAGGCAGTTAAAACATAACAGATGACTGCAATTAATATTTTTTCATCCATTCATTCTCTGAACAAACCATCAACCTTAATTAACTATTTAAGCAATAACCATTTATTACACACCTACTATGTGCCAGATGCTATTCTAAAAATCACAACAGTTTCTGTTTGATGTCATAGTTATAGCCTCCAAATTATAATGTTATTTGTTATCTCCTCTAAGATACTTTTATCCCCAAAGTAATGTCTCATATGGAATGTTATAATTAGCCAAGCCAAGGAAAGCACAAGAACATAATAAAGTAATTCATCCTGTTTTATGATAAAAATCATAAAATAAGGCAAAATAAGACAAGGGAAAGGGACAATTTATGTGATAGAAGGGTGCCTGAACAGGGATTCTCAACATTTTTTCAGGTTATCAATGTTTCTTTAAGGTAATTTAAAAGATAAAATATGTCTTCCTATTTTCTCCTTACATAATAACCACCACTCTTAGAAAGATGTTCTCATATTTCAATTATATGCCTTTATTTTCATTTATTTATTTAGTAGTTCAAGCATTTCATTTTTCTTATTACCTTCAGAGATTCTACATTAATGAGTTATGTTTTTTCATTCTCAGATTGGACAAGAATATATATTGCCAACATTTCCTCTTCCCCAAATGTTTTAGCAACCAATCATTTGCTTTCTTATGTAGGTAAGTTATAACATTTCTAATCCTCTGGAATGTCAATCTTACTGAAAACTATTATGTTTCGCCTGACCCAGAAAAGTGAAATCAAGAACAGGCAACATAGAGTAAAGAAAGGACAAGGAACTGAGAAAGACTATCACTGTAGCACCTTCAAATGGAGGAAAAAATGCATTTCAATATTGCTTACCAGATCATGTATTAGTGACAATAGAGACATAGCTGTGATATCCAAATATCAGGAGAATAATTCAACCATCCAGATAGTTTGCATATATAATACCCAAGTAGGCAATTGTAGGGAAACATCAAGGTGATTAAATTTTCCATTTGGTCTTTTCTTGGCTGGTAATCATATGCTTTGGTCTTTTCTATATTTAATTGGATGGATAGGCAAAGCAGTATTTCTATATACTTGGAAGAATGCAAAAGGTCTCAAACTTTACTGACCTGTTAAATTTCTAGAACATTAATAAATTCCTTCTCACAGAGTCAGTCCATTAGGTCTTGCCTTGGGCTTTAAGCATTAACTTTGTCCATAACCCCTTGAACTTCAGCTGTTAGGAAGTACCATGAGCTTTCCTGACCCCTGAACCAGATAGATCTATGATGTCAAGGATGAGTCACTCTGAATTATTAATTATGTACCTCTCCCCATTTTTTCTGCCATTGCCAATATACCTGGATCCCTTCATCAGTGCCATTTCCATCTTTCCTATCTATACCTAACTTCACATAGCAGTATATTTTCTAAGATATTTGTTCTAAGAATTAGTATATGCAAATATATAAACAATACTATAAGGGAAGGTCCTTGTCAGCTTGGCCTTTATCCAATTTTGCAATTTGCTTTGCTTGACTATGCATACTCATTATAAAGTTCTTTTTCCCCCTTTTGTTTAATTGGGGAGAGGAATGTGGAAGGGAAAGAAAATACATGCTTGCTAATTAAAAAGAAATAAAATTAAATGTCAACAATTGATCCTATGCTCCTTAGTTTTCTCATCTGGAAAATGAAGATAATAATAGTGATAGTAACTATTTCACAAGATTAGTCTGAAGATGCAAGGGAATTATATATTGCAAGGTCTTTGTTATCTTTAAAAACATTATAAATTTGAGATATTACACAATTCAGTTTATTAAGTTCTTGCTCCATGAAAGTCAAAACAATTAGAGGTTCATACAAAAAGTTCCACTAGCAAATATACTGGCTCTAAACTATCCACGTCTTTCTGTCCTATATTAGTTACCTTGATCCCCCTTTTCATTAGGAATGGTATAGTAGGGACAGCTAGGTAGTGCAGTGGATAGAGCACTGGTCTTGGAGTCAGGAGGACCTGAGTTCAAATCCAGATTCAGACACTTAATAATGACCTAGCTGTGTGACTTGGGCAAGCCAATTAACCCCATTGCCTAGCAAAAATTAAAAAAGAAAAAGGAATGGTATAGCAGCCTAATACTAGAATAACATCCCTTCTTCAGATCACACCCAAGATGAAATGGTACCTATAGGGGAGTATGAGACAAGGAAGCCACAGGCAACGGTGACTGGAGACACAGGACAACTGATTGATGAATCCTTTCTAGGAATGGTAGTGTTGATTTAATTACTGTTTTCAGAACTAGAGTTGTGACAGGAGAATGAGGAATATGCATGGCAGCATGGTAATAACTGGGCAGTGGATTGAAGAGTCTGAGACCGGAGAAAGATATGGTGAATGTTCACCAATCCGAGCCCAGGGTCACAGGGATAGGAGACCCTGTTGGTGATTAATGAATTGACATACATATCAGACTCAGAGTTGAATAAACTCATCTCTTTGCCTTTGAAACAACAAATCAATTTTGTGGAAATCACTTTAGAAGACTGTTTCCTTTTAAAAAATGACAATACCTGGATTTAACTGAATTAAACATATGGTGTACAAAATGACATTCTTAAAATAGATTTTTCCCCTTTGTTCTAGCTAGTCCATGTATCCTGACAAACTTTATGGCCAAATGTGGATACAAATTCTCAGTGTCCTGAGGGGAAACTGTTGTATGTGAGGAGTCTATAGTCAACATGGAAATAAAAAGCTATTTTACCTTCACAGTTAGAGAGGAGGTTTGAATGCTCCAGAAGGGAACAACTGGAAATAAACAAAAGAGTTTGTTTAGGAATACACAAAATCATTCATCCTCTGAAATTTACTTTCAAAATAATGGAAGCTCAATGCTGTTAGACTCCAGTAAGACATTGAGTTTATCACAAGACAATATTGTGAATAAAATAAAAGTGGAAAGGAATTTGATTTGTGATTTCATTGGTACAAGGAATTTATAGTGAGGAAATTCCTCTCCAAAATCCACACTAAAAATAAGGGAAGCAATTCAACCATACTCTGTAAAAAGCAGAGTGAATATTTTATCATTGTTAAAATAGCTGGGTGCGCTAAAACAACAGTTGAAGCAATAATTAATATAGTTTTGTGCCAAAAAAGAATATGCCAGGAATGAGATTGATAGAAGCTCCATGAAAGTTCATCATTGACAAAAATTTTATGTTTTGCTTTTGGAATTTCTGAGAAACACAGACGAACAGACTCAGCAATCAAGTTAATTAGAAGGAATTCCTCTTTGATATTTTCTTCTTCTTTTATACTTAGTTTCCCTTCTCCCTGAACAAATGTGGAATAGTGGGAAGAAGTCAGGAGAACTGGGTTCAAATCTATCTTAGACATCCCTTAGTTCTATATCCATGGACAAGTCACTCAATTTCTTTGGGATTCAGTTTCCTCATCTAAAAAATGAGGGGAGGCAGGAGCTGTTGGACTCAATGGTTCCTAAATTACCTTCCAAGTTTGAAGTCTTTGATTCTTTAATTTTATTTCTTCAGAAATTTATTCTCAGCACCATGTTAAATTTATATCTGATAGCTACTGGCTGATAAGAATTTCCAAGCATCATTTCCTGTTACATATGTATATATAAACATATATGTATATGTATATATCCAACTTTAAACACGTTTCAGCCAAATACATTGAACGGACCATTGTATTGTTAGCTGTGAGTTCCCTGAGAGAAGGAAGCTTGTTGTATTTTATTTGTATCCCCAGAATTTAGCATCTTGCCAGGTTCATAATAGGTTTTTAATAAATTATTATTGTCTATTTCAAATGAAAGAAGAATCAATAAGACAAGAGAAACAATAAAAGTACCTGATGTTAAAAACTAACAGAAGAAACTAATCAACCCACCAATTCGATACTCATTGAGCATTTATGTGACAGAAATTGAAAACTGACCCAACTAATCCTTGACTATAATGATATGTGATGCCTCTTTAAGAGAATCATAAACTTAAGACTGGACAATTAAGTGGCACAGTGGATAGAAAAACAGCTATCAAGTAAGGAATATTTTTCTTCTTTTTTTTCTTTCCTAATATTTATCTTCCTGATTTCAAATTTGGCTTTGGACATATTATCTACATCACTTAAGCCTGTTTGCCTCAATTTTCTCAAGAAGAATAAAAATTATCATTAAGGCTGAAACAAGAAAGGGCTAAGTCATGTATCATGCCTTAGGGATGACAGAGAGACAGTTTGAGTCTTATTATTTAAATTCAATTTGATTGAATTCAATTCAACTCAGTAAGCCCAGATTAAGGGACCACCTTGTACCAGGAGAACTGGGTCATAGTGCCATATTCTGGAGAGATAAAGACAAAAATGAAACTGTTCCTGTCCTCAAGGAATTTATCTTCAGTTGGGTAGAAGAAATTGCATAGACATACACCGATGAAGAAAATAAATATCACACATACATTAAAAACAGAGATGGTGACACTTGAACAAAGCACCATGAAAGGAGCTGGGGGATTTTAAGAAGGGAAGATGAAAAGGTCGCCCTTTTAGTATAAGACTGGATAAAGACTTTTATAGTATTTGGGGTCAATTGTCAATGTAGGATTTACAGGAAGTCATAAATAAGAACGGCACAGTATATATATGAAGTTAGGTCATGCACTGATGTAAAGTAGTTCCAACCACACTCATTTGGGTGTCAATAAGGACCCCCATAGCCTTGGGAGTATTAAAGATGATATTAAAATATCAAGAAAAGCATAGCATCTCACTCACTGCAGGACTGAATTTCAGAAATTCTATGAAACTATAGCCAAAGAAAATTTCATCATTTTTCTGTGTTAACACTAGAATCTTGAAGAATCTCCTAAATCAAAGTAAGATAAATTTCTAAGCCCAACTAAATGTGTGTATTATTCCCTCTGAGCAAAAAAAGTAGAGGAATATTGCTTTGAGAATAACTAGAAACGAATAAGTCACTTGACTATTATAAATACTCAAATTAACTACAAAGGACAGATGAAGATGCTTTCTGAATTCAGAGAAATAATTGATAAATAGATGTTATATGTAGAATAGTTGTAGATATATACACATATTAGATTTGTGTCTAATGGTAACCATTTGAGGGGGAGGGGGGTACAAAAGAAAAAAACATGAAATTTATATGTTAACTTTACTATATATTTAAAGGGAATAGCAAGTTGTACATAATAGATTTGCAGTTTCATGGGCAATCATTTTGTATTATATAATATTTTTGGAAATGTTTGTTTTATTCTATAAATTAAAAATAAAATATTTTATTCAAAAGTAAAACTAAACAGGAGCAAGGATCCATATCTTGCTAACCATTTGTGTGTGTGGTGTGTGTGTGTGTGTGTGTGTGTGTGTGTGAGAGAGAGAGAGAGAGAGAGAGAGAGAGAGAGAGAGAGAGAGAGATTACTCTTTTGGCAGTCTGCTGAAGCCTCTATACTCAGAATAATATTTTAAATGCATAAAATAAAACAATTAGGATTACAAAGAAAACCAATTATGATGAAATGCAGTTACCATCTAGAGAAAGTCTAAATGCAGACCAAAGAATATTATTTTCACTTTTTAAAATATGTTTAAAGTATGTTTTTTCCTTATTTCTATGATTCTTCTTTCACAACATTACTCATAAGGAAATATGTTGAACATGATTCTACATGTATGATCTATATCAGATTATTCATTATCATGGGAAGGTAGAGGGAAGGGAGGGACAGAAAAAATATGGAACTCAAAATCTTACAACAAATGAATGTTCGTCTAATTGAAAAAATGCAGTTATCAAAATATAAAAAAATGCAAAATATTCATTGATCCCACATTAAGAATCTCTGTGGAGTGTTCTCAGGGTAAGGCCTCCAAGGCAGCAAAGAACAAAAGAGAACAACATTGAGGAATGGGAAGATGGGGAAAATGGAGGAGAGAAAAACAAAAGGAATTGGCAAAGCTTAGTTCCTTTATGATCTTACATTTCTTCTGTGAGAAACCCTTACTTGGATATCAAGATTAGGGGCACCCTTCTTGATCTTATGAAGCATGTTTGTGAGGGTGACATGCTCTAGGGGACAGAAAGAGGGTCTTGTCAGGTCTAAGATCTCATTGGTGCAGACTTAGGCATTTATTTATGAGACAAGAATGAAGTTATTTCTGACTTAAGATAAGTTCCAGAATCTAGAGGCAGAGGATAAAGGATTTTTACAATATCTATTCCAATCTCTTTCTCTTCTCCTTTTACAGATGAAAATGTAGGTCACTTTTAATAGTACTTCCATTCATTCTCTCTCCCCATTCAACATGTTTTTTACTTCTTCCTGGCCCTATTGCCCTCTATCATTTTTAATACTTTTTAACAGAAATTTTATTTTTTAACGCTGCTATTCATACACCTCACTTTTTTATTTCCAATGCCTGTTATCATCCATCTTTCTTCTAGTTTAATCAAAAAAGAGAAAGAAGCATATGAAAAAATAAAACGTTAGCATGACATTTAAAGGGGGGGGTAGGTGAGCAAAAAGTATTAAAAAAAAACCCAGGCAACTAAATAATAGCTTAGGAATTCAGATTTGATGAATCCTAATCTTACTGTACTTGCATGATGTTCCTCACACCTGCTCCATTTCCTATGACTGTGCCTTTGCACAAGGACCTTAGTGTACTATTGGTAGAGGTGTAAATCACTCTAGCCACTCTGAAAAGCAATTTGGAATGAGGCCTAAAAAGTCATTAAACTCTGACTCTGTAATACCACTAATCAGACCAAACACAAAGAGATCAAAGAAAGAATAAAAGGTACAAAGGTATTTCTATAGAAGCAAAGAACCAGAAACTAAGGGGGTGCTTGTCAATTGGGGTTTTGCTAAATAAATTATAACATAGAACACAATGGAATACTGCTGGACCATAAGAAATCATGATGAAAAGGACAATTTTCATAAAAATCTGGGGATATCTACATAAAAGGATATGCATGGAAGTTAGGAGAAACAGGACATCAAAATATAATAAAAATAACATTAGAAAAACTGTAGAAATCCAATTGTTGCCATTGTCAACCATATTTCCGTAATTAAAGTCAGTACCCATAATTTGATAGAGATAGATAATAAATTTAATATGCACAATAGACATATATTTTTAGTCATACTCAATGTGGGATTTTGTTTTTGCTTGAATATACACACACATATTCAAAGATATGAACATATATTTCAATTCATAGATATATGTCATTACAAGAACTTTTTTGTTTCTTTGTTTGCTTATTCATCACCAATGGGTTAAAAGTTCAAAGGGAAAGAGATGATTAATTATATAGTGGTGGAAAAAAATAAATGACTGAGGCATGATTTTCAAAAATTGGGGAGGAAAAAAGATTAGACAAGAGATGAACCACACAGGATAAGTTTTTTTTTGTTTTTTTTTAGATTTTTCAAGGCAATTAGGTTAAGTGGCTTGCCCAAATTCCACACAGCTAGGTAATTATTAAGTGTCTGAGACTGGATTTGAACCCAGGTACTCCTGACTACAAGACCAGGGCTCTATCCACTGCACCACTTATCTTGCCCCTGATCTTATCTATTTTAAAAGAAAAGCAAGATATACATAATAAAAAGATAGTTTTATGTATAATTCTCTTCTATGTTACTATATATATGCAAATATCCATTTATTTGCATTTTGCCAAGTTCAGAATAAGAAGGTTTAAAAAAAAAAAATTTCTTCACCTAATGAATTCATCCCATTATGGCTGAGCTTGTGATAAGCCCTCAAATAGCAAATCCAAAGTCTAAAGCCAGACTCATACCATACTTTCCCATTGGGATCTCTGAGAACTTAGACAAAGTTATCATAAGCATTGAGAGATTCTCAAATGAGACAGAAAATCTAATCATTTAATAATCAAAAGTCATAATTAAATTTATAACTAAAATATAACCCTAATATGGACCAATTAAAATAGGGAAAAGTAAGCTTTTTATTTAATTCTCCCTTTTTTTTTTCATTAATAGCCCTACTGGCTCATTGCTGATAAATGCTTGCAGATATATACTTTTTGACCCCAAGGGGTTAAAAATGCCATCTTGATTTTCTCTCATATATATATATATATATATATACACATATATTATTTTGTGAAAAATGAAAAATATTTTTCATTTTTCACAAAATAAATAAACTTAAGTGAAGAAATGGGCCAAGGAGGCTATTCAAGGTTTTTATTTCATTCTATTTTGTTTCCATTTTACATTTTAAATCGAAAGATTTTTGTGCAAGGTCAGTCACAGACTGTAACAGATCCTGCTGAGTTAAAGATTAGTTAGTTGAACTGGATTTGCCAGATCCTAGACTACAGCAGAAAAAAAAATATTTCAATTATAAATCTAATTACAACTTTAATTGTTAAACAGTCAGTCAGATTATGGTTTGGTACATGGTTTGCACTGTTTCTTACTGACTCATAAAACAGGTGTTTCAGCAGGTGCTACCTCTGGGGCAACCACATCACTCGACTGCCATTGAGATCTTAGTCTCTCTCCCCATGGTCTATTATTTTTAGTAACACATGACAGCTGTAGACACTGTCATCTACCACCCCCAACCCCCAAGAGGGTGAACGATGAAGCATAACTCTTTGCATTCATTGAAGAGGCAGAATAAAAGAAGAAACGGGGAAGGTAAAAATAAAGATCTGTCCCTCCAGATTTTTGTTTGTTCTTTGTTCTTGAAGATGGTCATGACATGAGGATGGGGATCGTCAATGAAAGAGGTACACATTGGGTGTTCTAGAGTCCGATTACAGATAGTTGTACATTGATCTAGGACAAGAGACTTGACCTCCCTGAAGCTCAGTTTCATAATCTGTAAAATGTTTGGCAGAGTGAAAGGAAAGGTGGCAGAATATGAAATTAGTTGGGTTCTGAAGTTCCCCACTGATATTAGGATTTTGATTCTATGATGAAGACACATTTCTTATCTAATAGAAATGCCCTCAGAGTCACCTCCTATATCTTACTATGTGAAAAACCTTATAAGGAGCTTGGAGCTCATTCCCTCTCATTTTTTCCCATTAGATTGCACCCCACTCTTTCAATTATCAAATCCTTTATTAATTTGCCTCTTCAAATCTGATTTCTTCTCCCCTGAATACAAACATACCATTGAAAAACCCTCAATTCCAAGAAGAAACAAGTCATATAGAAGTGTATTTTAAGAGGAAGGAGATTTTTCAATTTGGAATTGAGAAGAAGAAACAAGAGGCAGCAGCAGTTTACTAAAAACCTGGAGAGGACAGAGCATCCAGGAGAACTAAATCAACCACATCAGGTGTTACAGAGTTTAGTTAGGAGAAGGATGAAAAGCAGCTGTGGCAATCAAGAGATCAATGATGGTTGTGAAGGGGACAGTTTCAATTGAAAGATGAGGTCAGAAGACAGATTGCATTTGTTTTACAAGTAAATGAAAGCATGGGAAGTAGCAGAAACTTAAAGTCGATTATGTTTTTTTTTTCCCCTCTCCCTTTGGAAATTTGTTTCTTCTCCAACCTTGCTCTGCCCTGCCCTTTCCTGCTTAGTCTACTCTGCTGAATCATCAACCATGATCCTCCTTTTTGACTGTGATTTCCTGAGGCTCTCAGCCTTAGGTCTTTTACTTTTATCTCTTGACCTATTTTCTCTAGGTATTCTCTGGAGCCTTGGAGGATTCAATTATCATCTCCATGCAGCTGCTTTCCATACAACCAGCCCCAGGCTTTCTCCTGAGCTCCAGTCCCACATCACCAATTGACAACCAGACTTTTCTAATTGGATATTTTATGAGGCTCTTAACAACCAGACATTTCCAAATGGATGTTCTATAAGCCTCTTGAATTCAATACATATACAACTAAACTCATTATCAACCCCCCCCAAAATATTCCTCCTGCCAAAGCCACAACCAGGAACACAACCCGGGAACCATTTTCAATTTCCTCACTCTTCTTCCCCCTACATATCTAATTCATGACCAACCCTTGTTGGTTTTACCTCCACTAATTTTCTTACACAATAAGGATCTGATAATTACACTCACAATCACCATCCTACTTCAGTCTCCTGTTACCTCTCATGGAGGCAATTATAGTAGCATCTAAGGGTATAACTGCTTTAATTAGCACCTCTCTAATGACATCCCCAACACAGCTTCTAAAGTAAAATTCCTAAACCAGAGATTCAACCATATCACTCCTCTGTATAAGTTCCAGTCTAGAGGCTCTCCATTGCCTCTATGATCAAACATAAACTATTCTATTGATGTAGTGGAGATGAAGAGAATTTAAATGTAACAGAAAGAATTTGGGTGGAAATGTAAATTGACTTGGAAGTAGGGAATTATGATTGTAACAGAAATAGTTGTAAGCTTGGGTGGGAACCCTCCCCATTCTTAAAGTACCATTGTTTAAATGTAAAATTTGTATCCTGATCTCCTTGGGCTTTACCCTCTACCTAATTCTGGGTCCAGGGTAGGGGAAGGGAGTTCACCTTTTGCCCCCTGGATGAGAGGCAAGACATAAAAACCTGGATTGGACCCTGGTTCAGAGGGCTCAGTCTTCTCTGACCATGGCCCAGCCAAGGATGCTTGGCTGTTCTCTTATCTTTCTCTTTCTCCCTCCCTAATCCTTCCTATGTCTCGTAACCTTTTAAATAAATTTTTGTTTTATTTCCACCTATGTTTTTCCAGTCTGAATAATGATTCCTCATAGGCAGAACCAAACCCAAATACCCAGCAGCTACACTATGTGGAGTTAAAAGCCTTTCATATACTCTATAGTGAAACTACATTGTTCTTTTCATTGCTCCTTTTGCATGATAGTCTACTTATGATCTTCATGCCTCTTAATAGGGCATCCTTGATTCCTGAAATACCTCTTAGAAACCCTAGCTTTCTACACAGTTCACCTTCTATGAGACTTTTTTTTTCTGATTCCCCTTAGACTCAGCTTCTAGTACCTCCATAATGAAATTACCTTGAGTTTACAAAACATATAGTGGTATTCACTTTTTAGTTCATTTTATCTCCTTAAATAGAAGTTATTGTCTTTGAGGACACAAATGTTTATTTTTGTCTTTGTATTCCAAAATCTTGGCAGAACGAGTGGTAGTACTTTGAAAAAAAAAATGTGACTAAATGATTGATGAATCTATGTATATGAATCTATAATATTACCATCTGTGTCCCCAAATTATCACATCCTGTTTCTGAGTTATCAGGAAAATTAATGCTTTCCTGGTCCTCAAAAATACTTCTCACCAAAGTCTACTACTGAGTTCTAGACAGGTCATACAAACTTCCCTCTTTTTACATTAGAATGAGATTGTCTTTGGGATGTGAAGGACCTTTATCACATGGCTTTGGACTCAATGTATGTTTGTCCTCCTGGGCATTAACACATGGTTCTCCTATGATAATAGTCCTTTTAAAGAGTTTATTTTTCAAACCTAACTCAAAATTCTAGGACCAAGTGGCTGTTGATAGGCAAGACGCAATGAGAAAACATTTATCATACAGCATGCATCTCTCAATGAAATTGCATTAGACTGAATTTTACAATAGCAGCAGTTTGAAGCAAATGCAATAACAGTTTTAAGTAGCATTACAAGATTTATTTTTCCATGTTTAAAATTCAAAAACTCATTGGGGAATTCTAGAAATGGAGAATGTTTCATTTAGGAAAACTCCATGGTGTTTTGTTTCAACACTAAAATGTAAACAGCTGTGTTAAGAGTATCTAACATACATATGCTCTTAGGATTTTTGAATTTAGAGAGAGAGGCAGCCCTGAATTATACAGGGTGATAAAGGAAGTAATTCTGTAGATAATCCACAACAAAAGGAAACCTCCAAATAATTTATATAGTTACCCATATATGTGCACACATTGTTACACATTATTCTTCGATATTTGTGTATTCCTTTATTTATCAAACTCATTAGCAATACCAACTATGTTCCAGGAAATAGATTACATGCGGGGGGGGGGGTGTAAAGAATAAGCTATGATAATTTTCAGTTTAAAAGGGATTCATATTTTAGGAACATATAATTCTAAGATCATAGATCTTCATCTGGAAGGGAACAGAGAAGTCACCTAGTTTAATTCTCTCTTATTGCAGTTGAGGAAACAAACTTGGGGAAATTAAATTGCTTTCTCAAAGTCTTTTAGATATAAAGAATCACTGGTGGGATTTAGATGGAGTACAGAATACAGTATAATCTGGGCTCACCTTCTCATGACTAAAGACTATGATGGGCTAAAGTCAAATTGGAGAAGCTCATTTGGGCAGATAGAGACCACACCAAGGTGGGAAATTTGGCCCAGATAGAAACATGGTGGCAGATAAGGGTAGGAACATTCACTCAATTGTTGAGATACTGAATGAAAGCTTTGCATATCAAGTACTAGTTATGGAAATCTTGCAAACTTGCAAAGTAGACTAAGGTTCTGGATAAAAGCAGGATACATTTGGGTTCAGTAGCTGGACAGTGGCAAAGTTATTTAACCAATGACTTTGTAAAACTTTCTTTCAAAAAAATTCAGTTATACAAACTCTTTGCATTAAAATTCATATCTACATGGTTCAGAATAGCAAAAAATACCCCTAAAGGAATGTTTTGTATAAAGCTTTTAATCTCTAATATATGATGATATATATATATATATATATGTATATGTCTAGATATAAGTATAAACAAGACTCTTTAAACATATCTTTTTTTTGTTCAAATTGAAAGCAAAACAATGATCATGTATAATATACACAGGGAGCATGGCATATAGAAATTAATGGTCTCAGTCACACAGAGTAAATTGCCCCCAAATTTATCATTACAAGTTATATCGATATAGCACTATGAGGATGTCAGCTGAGTGGTACAAAGGATGGAGTGCCAGGTCTAGAGTCAGAAAAACTCATTTTCCTGAGTTCAAATCTGGCCTCAGACATCTACTAGCTTGAGTTACTCCGGGAAAATCACTTAACCTGAGTTACCTCAGCTTCCTCATCTATAAAATGAGCTGAAGAAAGAAATGGCAAACCATTACAGTATTTACTTTTAGGTTTTTGCAAGGCAAATGGGGTTAAGTGGATTGCCCAAAGCCACACAGCTAGGTAATTACTTAATTGTCTGAGGCGGGATTTGAACTCAGGTACTCCTGATTCTAAGGCCGGTTCTCTATCCACTGTGCCACCTAGCTGCCCCCATTACATTATTTTTGCCAAGAAAACTCCAATTGGGCATCACAAAGTGTTGGATATCACTGAAATAACTGAATAACAAAATATGTGCATTTATGTGTATATATGTATGTAATATATTTATAATTTGTATGAATAATATACATCTATATTTAATGTTTCTATATATATCATATTTAAATATTATCATGAAGTCAAGCTTTGAACTCCAAGAATATAAGTTTATTTTTATTTCTTTTTTCACAATGGTACCCCAATTTCTTTGAAAGAAACTCATAGTGATAATGCATGTCAATATAAAGGGGTTTTATTGAATTGAGTTGTTATATTTCAGTATTTTAAATTGGATACCAGTTTCCATCAGTGCTTCCTCAGAATTTGCCATGAACTAATTTACATTCTTCTGCCACCAAGATAGGAATCCTATTACCAAGAACCTTATCTTAAGTAAAGGGGTCTCAGTGCTCAAAGCAATGACAGACACTTTGCTATTTACATATGAAGGCTGACAAATAGGTTGCCTTATATCTTGGTTTATTTAGCTTTTTTGTGTCTGAAGATAGATCTGCACTCTGAAGTGAAGCTATAGAGAAACGAAACATGTCTTTACTATAAGTTTTGCAAGAGAAGAGACACCAAATTAAATTAAGTGATAAATATAGATGTACATTTACATATATAAGCCACAAATCACATATGGATAAACTCATGTAACTGTCATGTCTGCATTCATGTATGCATGTATATTCATGTTTGTGTAAATGTTTATGTATCTGCATACAGATATGTATATTCATAGATGGATAGATTTTAAAATGTTTCAATGAATGGATGGATAGATAGATGAACAGATAGATGGTTAGATGATGGATGATTAATGAATGGATGATTAATAGATGGATGGAAGGATACTTAAATACAAAGATAAGATAGAGAAATAGAGATAGTATGTATGTGTGTGTGTATATATATATATGTATATATATATATATATATATATATATATATATATATATATATATATATATATATATATATGGACACACAGTGCTGGGAACACCTTAGTACAATTTTATCCTTTAATAACCAGAGTCATAAATGTTACAAATTTACAAAAACATTTGAGAAGTTAATTATTTATAATTTTGCTTCTTTAATTGAAATTCAATTTAATTACCATCATGTTTTATACATCACTCTAGTCAATTTTTGAACTTTTGTAAAAGCTTTCAAGGATTGTTGCTCAGTACCTGAAAAGACTGAATTTGTAAACTTGGCCTTGAGATCATCCAAAGAAGGAAGTTTTGATACTAATATGACTGTTTCAATTGGACCTCAGAAGAAAAAGTCTCAAGGAAATAAATCAAGTGACTGAGGTGGCCAAATAAGAGCATATCCCTTAAGGATCTACCAATCTGAGAATGTCATTAATCAACATTCACAAAATTAAGTAAAAAAAATTTTAAAATTTGTGAATTTTTGTTTGTATCATTTTCTATATCTTAAAATTTTAAATATACTTATAACCCCTTTCTCTTCCTTCCATTCCTTTGATTTTTTTAGGCTTTTGCAAGGCAAATGGGGTTAAGTGGCTTGCCCAAGGCCACACAGCTAGGTAATTATTAAGTGTCTGAGGCCAGATTTGAACTCAGGTACTCCTGATTCCAGGGCTGGTGTTCTATCCATCTTCCTTCCATTCCTATTACAACCACCAACGACAGGTGTCTCAGCTACTCAGACTCTCCTCCCCCTTGTCATTAACTCCTCACTCTCATGTCCCTTATCTCATCTGTAAGTCTGTCAATTCAAATTTTTATAGCATCACTTGCATCTAAACGGTCTTTCTTCTGATATTACCTCCTTCCTAGTACAGCTCTTAATCATTTCACACATCTACTACAGTCATAACCCACTGGTTGGTCTTCTTGCCCCAAGTCTTTTCCCACTCCAGTCCATTCTCCACCCAGTTGTATAACTGATGTTCATGAAGTGCAGGTCTGACCATGTTCCCCCTTGTTCAATAAAATCCACTGATTCCCTAACAACTTTAGAATCAATTATAACATATTTTGTTGAGCTTTTAAATACTTCACAAGTTGTCCCTTCTTTATTTTCTAGTCTTATTATGCCTTATTAGAAGAGTTGCTGTCTTTGTTTATAGAAATTGCTTATTCCCATTTATAGTATATCTTTCAGGCTTAGAGAATCTGTGCAGACTGCAGCAGGGTCAAACTCAGACAGGAACAAGGGGGGCACTAATCTATATTTGAGCATTTCTGCAAGCCATATATTGACTTAGTTTTAAAATATTTTATGTTTTGTTGTATTTTTATTTATTTTATTAAATATTTCTTAATTCATTTCAATCTTTTAAGGTCAGACTTAGAGTGTTATGGGCCATCTGTGGGCCATCAGCTGTATGTCTGACATTCTGGTGTAGTAGATAAATAGTAGACCTTGAAACCAGAAGACCTGAGTTTAAATATTGCCTCTAATCACAGTGAGTCCCTGGTCAATTAATACCTTCTTAGTTCTCTAGATAAATATTCTTGAAATAAACATCATATTTTTAAACAAAATTCTTCTTGTAATGTGACATGGCTACACAAAGGCCACAGATGTTATATATAACCCATAAAATTAAATAGTAAGGGCACCAAAGATGTCAGAGGACAGACATCTAGTGGGAAAAATAAAGTAGGCTGGTCATGGAGGGAGAATAAGAAATAAGTGATGGACAACAAAATATATATGCTTCACTGTCTCTACACAATATTAGGAGACATAGAAAAAGACTTCCCGTACTTTTGGTGGAATCACTCCCCACAACTCCATGAAGGATGTGGCAAGAGTGACATATGAATTATATGTGAATGGTCTGTGGTATATACCAGTGATGTCAAACTCAATTAGAAAAGAACCTACTAGTTTACATACTGACTTAAGAAAACTGTAAATTAATATTATTTTTACTGCATTTTATTTATGTAGCTAAACATTTCCCCAATTACTTTTTAATCTAGTTCTGTGTGCACAGATTTGTTCTGAGCCACATTTGATACCTCTATTCTAAGCCACTGGAGGGAGTAACTCCATTGATAAAATCATAACTCCATCACCATATTAAAGAATATTTGTATCATAAAGGAAAATGTCACATTTTATGCAGAAATATAGATGGAGATACAGAAAAATTGTCAATGCACTCTAACTCTTCACTATTATCCATATGTACTTGATGAAATTTAAAATAAAACCTCCAATAGACTTGGATCACTACCATGTGTAAAATCTTCAACAAATAGGCCACATCCATTCCTGTTGATTAAAGAAATTAAACTGCCTGGATTTTCTTAATATCTGAGTATAGCATATCACTTTAATGACTTTGTATCAATAAATTATTGGAAAGGGAAGTTATATGATATAATAACTCTTGGATCTGAGTGTAGTTTATGTTTGGAAATTCTAAAAGTAGGCATTAGAAATAGCTTGCATAGCAGTTGGAAAAACGAGACAATCTTTGGGTGAAGTAATGAGTCAAATGTAGCTCTTAAAATATAAAAGTATATTAAACAACACCAAATTGCTGTTGGTCAATAACCATAAAGATGTTTTCTACAAGCTATTAACCAATCAGTCAACAAACATTTATTAAGCTGCATTTATGTTCTAGGCATAGGGAATAGAAAGACAAAAATATTTTTTTCTGGGTTTCTGGTCTGGCTTTATTAGAAGTAAGAACTGGATGAGGCTGTAATGGCAGAAGCAGCAGACTAGAGAGGATTAAATGGGTCTAATTTTAATAGGGATGGGGTGGGCATGACAAAAATAATTTTAAGGAGTTTTACATACTTTCAAAGAAGACAGCATGTATTGATATATAAAATATATACAAAGTGGAGAAGAGGTGGGTTTCGGGGTAAGAGAAGCAGTGATGGGGGAACTAGGAAAGATCACAAGACAACAATTATACAATATTAAATAAATCAGTAAATAAATCTTAATTTTAATAGAAAGTCCTACATAAATGAAAACATTCTTAACTAAAACAGAAGTATTTTTATCTTAAGTTCACTTTTTCACATTTATCTTATTTTTAATTTATAGAATAAAACAACCATTTCTACAATATAGTAGAGCAAAAAGATGATTGCAATTAAACTGCCTGTCCCTTTTGTACAACTTGCCACTCCTTTTAAATATATAATAAAGTTTTTCTGTAATTTCATTTTCTCCCTTTTTTCTACTATTCCCCTCACCATGGCTACCTTTAGACACAAATAGGTGTGTGCATTTGTTATTCACACATATGTATGTAAACCTATTCTATGAAAGCTTCTTTTTATCAGTCCTTGTTGAATGCATCGTATTTTTCTTCAATTGCTCTTTATGACTCATCAATACCACTTCTAGGTCTATTTCCAAAGATGATTAGGAAAAAAAGAAGAAGAATCTCTCTCTCTCTCTCTCTCTCTCTCTCTCTCTCTCTCTCTCTCTGTCTTTATATATATCTATGTATATATATATATATATGTATGTATATATATATATATATATATATATATATATATCCTTATATGTTTATAGCAGGGCTTTTTCATCATGGAAAAGAACTGGAAATTATAGAAATGTCCATCAATAGAAGAATGACAAGTTGTGGTATGACTGTGATGGAATACTATCATGCTATATGAAATGATGACCTCAATGAGCTTAACAAAACATGGACAGACTTGAAAGAAATAAGAGGAAAGAGGAGCAAAATGAACAAAACCAAGAAAACAGTGTATACAGTAACAGCAATATTGTTATAAAAATAACTTTAAAATGAATGTCAGTTTGAATGTTATAAATATCTAAATTAACTTAATTCACTATTTTTGGCAAGGCAATTAAGTGACTTATTCATATTCATACAACTAGTAAGGGTCAAATTTGAACTCAGGTCCTCATGACTCCAGGGCTAGTGCTCCATCTATTGTATCACAGAGCTGCCCTCTCAATTCACTTTTTTTAAAAGGTTTTTTGCAAGGCAAATGGAGGTTAAGGGGCTTGCCCAAGGCCACACAGCTAGGTAATTATTAAGTATTTGAGACTGGATTTGAACCCAGGTACTCCTGACTCCTTGCCACCTAGCCATCCTGAATTCACTTTTAATGTATTAGATTAGCTGAGTCAAGTAATAAAACATGTTTTAAAAATGATGGACAACCTGAATCACTAAAATATTGAAAGAATTAGTGAACGCCTTCCAGTACATCAAGTTGATGAAGTTATGAGATAAACAAAGGGTTCTATGGAGTTAGCACCTGTAATTAGCAGGAAGCAGTCACATATCAAGGAAGTCATAGAGCTACAAAAGCAGCCATTTATGGTGGGGAAAAAAATGATTTCTTGAAAGATTGTTTAACAAAGAAGCATTCTTCAAAATGTTCTGTAAACCATGCCAAATATTGTGCTTCTCTTTGGAAACTTGGAAGCAAAAGTAATCAGGACCAGTGAGGCACTAAGAAAAAGACCAATCTTTTTTCCATTTGAATGCCAAGGCGCTCCATATTGCAGTTATTCAAGGTTCCACTGAGTAAACCAAGTAAATATTTATATTTTCCACTCTTCTTGTCATGCAACAGTTGAGAATTGTCTCAGTTGATTTCGTCTCAATTTGAGTCAGTCTTTAGACATTTGTTCAAGTAACTGGACCAAGGATACCTAGTGAAACCTTGTCATAAATGACAGAGTTATTTTTCATTCTTTTCAGTATGTTTGGGTGGCAGAAATGATGTTGAACAGTAGATAAACAGGCCATAGACGCACTGAATTGTAATACTGGGAATATTAAATAAACCTCCTAGAATGATATATTTCACTATTGTAAGAACCACTGGGGGAACACTCTAGAATGTCAAATAAAAAGGATTATAGTGAGTTAGAGAGATGGTGACCAAAATCTCTAACTTTAAATTCACAATATCAATTTTTACATTTAGCATTTAATTACAAAGTGGATTATATCAGTTGATAGACAACAATTCTCAGACCTGATGGACTTCCATCATAAATTAGTGAAATAGTATTCTAGTTCATAAACCCATTCCAGTAGAATATAATTAGCATTACTCTATTTCCCCAAATGATCAAACTTGATAAAATTCAGTGTCTGAATCAGTAAAGACTCTGGACCACAGTGACCTCACTATTGTAGCCTATAGTGAGAAAAATCTTGAAAGTAATAACATGAGCTAATAGTTTGTGGGTGAGTCCTGGTCCAAGGTTCAAGATCTGAGAAGGAACTATATGGATTTCTACAGGTAGTATGGAAGACAATGCTTTTACATTAGGTGGACCACCTAGCTCTTCACTAAATTGGCATGAATACATCATACTATCCCTTCTTTTTTTACCTGACTCAAAATTTCTCTGATATAAATTCAACTCCATTAATATAACATCAGCTAAAATGAAGAAACTTGCCCACTTCACTTGGATTTAAGTGACAGGGAAATATAAAGAATGACCATTATTCCTATCAAGATTTGTATAAGAACTATTATCCAAATATTTTTATATCTGAAAGAAGCAAAATGCTTTCCTCTATCAAATAAAAACATTATGAGATTTACTATGAACAAATAAAATAACTAGATAAAGAACATAGTTAATAGTTTTCTAAAGAAAACTTTTCCCCAGAATTTTATTAGTGAAGACTTCTGGTTATTAGCAATTACTGTTGCCTTTATGAGGAAAACGACCAAAATCATTTCATTTGGTCAAATATGGTAGAATTTCAGTAATTTAAAAACACTGGCATTTGGAAAGAGGGTTAAACTCACCAATACTGGGATAACCAGGTGTAGAAGGATCTCCTCCAGGATTCAGTGAAACCATGAAGGAGCTGTGACTAAGGTTGGCAGTCTTTGGTAAATCACAAGGATCAACGTAAAGAAGAACGCCTCCAAACCCAGCTTTTTCCAACAGGGAAAGCTAATGAGGGAGATGAGAACAAAGGCACAAAATGTGACTACTTAGAACACCTCTAAAGGGCTTAAAAGTAAATAAGACACAAAGTTGACTATATTTATGTTTAATAGAATTGTAGGCTCACAAGATGTCAGCAATGAAAGAAAACTTAGAAATCTTTTAATCAAGTTACCTCAAATCCATAGTCAATACGTTGGGCTGCTTAGATATGGTGCTATCCCCAAGGTCATATTAATATAATTCTTTTTTTTTACAGAAACCAGTGACAGAGGATACAAACCAGTGACAGAGTATGCAAAAATAATTTGATCTTGGACCTCATTGACAGAAGCATAATGTCTAGGGAAAAAAAGGAAGAATGTATTCCTGCTATATTCTTTCCTGGTCTGACCACAACTAGGAGGACCCAGACATACCAAGTGCATTTAGAAAATTTGTCTTTAAAATTTCTCCTGATCAAAATCCTTCCCTTCAAAGTCCAGTTCAAATGCTCTCTTCTTTAAAAATCTTTTCTATATCCAACCATAAATTTCTGAGATGTCTGTCTTAGATCTCTATTATGCTCCTATCTAGTACATAAAATGTCCAAATATTTCTTATGCCCTTATCATGGATTATTTTAATTACTATACAATTTTAAATTTTTAAATTCATGAGGGTGAAGGGAGTGTCATTGTTTATATGTCAAACCTGATTTCTATCATGGCGTAATGAAAACTTCATATTTACCAAATTGAATTGAAAGAGGGTCAAACATAGAACCCTGCAGCATATGCTTACAAGTAAGAAATATTTTCAGATTATCAATTCATAAATTCATATCCTTCATCCTATCATTCATTGTTGCTGTTCAATCATTTCAGTTGTGTCTGGCTTTTCAAGACCTCATTTAGTGTCTCTTTTGGCAAAGATACAGGAGTGGTTTGCCATTTACTTCTTCAGCTCATTTTATAGATGAAGAAACTAAGGCAAACAAAGTTTAAGTGATCGCCTAGGGTCAAAGAGCTGTTAAGTGTGTGAAGCCAGAATTGAACTCATGAATATGAGTCTTTCTGACTTCAAAACCAGCACTTTAGCCATTGTACTACCTGACTGCCCCAGTACACTCTGCTATGATTAGTGAGATACAGGGGCTTAGGATGGTCAGTGGTTTATCTCCCAGGGGACCACCTCCTTAATCCCAACATTCCATGAGGAATATTTTTTTTTAAATTGCAGCAAATTTATTAGAGATGGAATTTCATGGTAACAGGAGGCAATTTAATATAGTGAAGAGAAAGTTAATTTTTTATTTATTTGTTTTCATCTAGATGCACATGTATATTTTAAGTTACAAAATTTCCTTCCAACTTCCATTTCCACCCCTCTCCCCCTCAGTGGCAAATAGGTTAACATTGTACATCCATAATTTTGATAAACTTGTTTACAGATTATTTATTTTTGGTATGAGTAATTAGGATTAAGGGAAAGATGCATAAGAGATAATTTTTATAAAGTGTTTATCAGATTCTGTTGTTTTTTCCCTCTGGATAGGGATAACATTGTCCATAGCTGGTTGTCCTAACTCTCTGAACTGCTGAGAGGAGCTGCTTCCATCAAGGTTGATCATCTCCCAATGTTGTTGTTAATGTGTACATTGTTCTCTTGGATCTATTTCCTTCACTCACCATCAGATGCTATAAAAGTCATTCTATGCTTCTTTGGACCATTTATCGTTCCTTATAGAATAATGGTATTCCATAGTATTCATGTACCACAGCTTGTTTAGCCATTGATGGGCATCCCCTCATTTTCCATTTCTTTGTCAATACAAAAAGATACTATGAGTATTTTGGACCATATGAGATTTTCCTATTTTTTTTATGACTTCTTCTGGATAGAGAATTGGAATCGCTGGGTCAAAGGGAATGAACATTTTTATTTCTCTTTGAGCATAGCTCCATATTGCTGTCCAGAATGGTTGGATCCATTCACAACTCCACCAGCAATGCATCAATATTCCAAATCCTCTCACAATCTCTCCAATATTGATCATTTTCCCTTTTTTCTCATCTTGGCCAATCTGATGGGTGTGAAGTGATCCCTTGTTGTTGTTTTAATTTGCATTTCTCTAATCAATAATGATTTGGAGCATTTTTTCATATCATACATAGCTTTAATTTCTTCATTTGGAAACCTCCTATTGATATCCATTGACTATTTATCAATTGAGGAATGACTAGTAACCTTATATATTTGATGCAATTCTCTATATATTTTAGAAATGAGACCTTTATCAGAAATCGTGGTTGTGAAGATTGTTTCCCAACTTTTTGCTTTCCTTCTAATTTGGTTTGTTTGTTTGTTTGGTTGGTTTTTTGGCAAGGCAATGGAGTTCAGGGACTTGCCTAAGGCCATACAGCTAGGTAATTATTAAGTGTCTGAGGCTGGGTTTGAACTTAGGTCCTCTTGACTCCAGGAACTGTGCTCTATTCACTGTGCCACCTAGCTACCCCTTCCTTATAATTTTGGGAGAAAGCTAATTTCAAAGCCAGAAAGAATCAGGTTCAAGTCCTTTCTCTGTCACATCCTGTCTGTGAGTCTACAGATGAAATCACATAATGTCTTAGTGTTCTATACAATTTTCTAGGACTACAAATTTCAAGCGTGATACTAAATTGATAAAGGACCTTTACTATGTTGATAAAACCACAGGTCCATGCCTTATTCTTGTTACAGTGGTTCTCATATGCCCATACATAACAAAATATTGGAAAAATTTAATACAATTTGCTCATCCCTTTTGGAAAGTACACATACCCCTTTTACCTTATTTTTCCTTCATTGTTTGTGAAATATTAAATCTTACTTAGAAAAAAGAATTCTACATCTTTGCTTCAAAGGTTAATTCATTCAATTAGTGTAAAAATGACTAGTATTAATCTGGTAAAGATTAGATAGCCTGAAAAAGACCTATTAAGGCTATTTCCTACTTCTTGATAAAAAAAATCATGCTAAAGAAGGAGTTGTGGTTTCGTGGGAGGAGACAGGAACAAAATAAAGATTGTCTGTGTGTGTGTGTGTGTGTGTGTGTGTGTGTGTGTGTATGAGAGAAACAGAGAGAGAGAGGGAGAGAGAAAGACAGATCCAGAGAGACACACACACACACACACACGCACACACGCACACACACGCACAGTGAGAGAGAGAGAGAGAGAGAGAGACTGACTACTCTTATACTCTTATCTCTGGATATAGTTTTGATAATTTTGTCTTTCATGGAGCAGTTTATTTTTCCATTATTTATCAATTCATCAGTTTGATCACTGACAGCAAAATGGGTGGGAAAAGTTGTACTGTACATAGGCAAGAATACTTGGCAAAAAGTTAGCCAAGGATGATCTGAAATGTTCATTGTTCAAATCCAGTGCCTGAATTGCATGCTGTATTCAGCCACAAGTCTTGCCTCAAAAATTACTTCTGGGTCAGGGAGAGAAAGATACATCTGTTATGTTCTATGTCCACATCTAATTACATTGGTTTTTATTTCACCTTTTTCCCTTTTATCCTTGACTTTCTCTCTCTCACCCTATACATCCAGTCAGTTTCCAAACACTGACATTTCTCCATCCATAATGTCTCTCACATTTGATCCTTCCCTCTACTCAGATTGCTAGATTAGTTCAGGATGTCATCATTTCTATCTAAGATAATTGAAGTAGCCTCTAAATTTTTGTGCCTGATTCAAGGATCTCTTATTTCAGCCTGTCCTCTACTCTGTTACCAATTATGTTTCTCTTAAGTAGAAATTTGACTCAAGAAAATCCAGTAGATTCCTATTGCCTCTGGAATACTATAAACTATCTGGTTAGTTTTTAAAGTCCTTTTGAGCCTGATCCCAAACTATTTTTCCATCCCCACTGGGAATTATTTTCCTTCTTCCACACTGTCATAGAGGCTATGGCATTGGTTTTCTCCCATGCCTGGAATCCTTATCTTCAACTCACATTTAACCTTTTAGTCTCCAAGTTGTGGTTCAAACAGCACCTACTATATGAAGATCTATTCTGTCACTACAAGTACTAGGAACTTGCTGCCAAAATACCTAGTATTAAATTTATTGAATTAACATTGAACTTATTGGTATCTATTCTCATTATATTTATTCCTTACAAAACAGATGATTGCTTTTTGCCCAAATGTAAGCTCCTTAAGAGTAGAGCTACCCCATTTGGTAATTGTTTCATTCATTCATTTTCAAATGAATGAATAATTACTAAACCTCGGTCATAGCAAGACAGTAAAGGAGATACATTGTGAGTTGAGTCTTCAAAGATGTTGCTCATAACAGATGTTTGGCAGACAAGTTATGCTTCTTGCTGTCCCTCACACATGCCTATCTCTGGTGTCTTGGCATAGTCGGTTCCCACCTAAGATGCACATCCTTCTCAATTCTATCTTTTCTAATATCTAATTACCATCAACACTCTATTCAAAGCTCAGCTTGATGCCATCTTCAACATAAAGCCTTTGCTGTTTGCTCTGTCTGATAGTTTTCTCAGCCCCCATTATCTAGTATTTTGTTTATACTTATGTGTATGCATAATCTCTCCAGAGAAAATGTAAATTTCTTGAATGTAAAAATTGTTTCTTTTGTTTTTTTGTTTGGTTTTGGTTTTTTATTTCCAGGCTCTGACTCAGAAAATGGTACATAACTGGTGCTTAATCATTGCTTTTGCACTCATTCAAGCAATTATTTTAACCTAATGTATCTCATTTACAAGTTATTCCTTTTCTAATTTGATTTATTTTATATATATATATATATATATTATATGGTATACATATATAAATACCATACACACCTATATATCTACATATATACACATATATATATATATATATATATATATACATACACATATTGCACTCTAACTATTCTTTGGCAAATGAAGAATAATATATAACCTTCATTTACCAAAGAATAGTCAAAATGCAATGGGATGGTCCCTTTCTCCCTTTGAAAGAGCAAGGACAGGCAACTATCAGATGCCACCATCTTCATTTCTGCTCTGAGCAGAGCAAGTTAGAATAACAAGGTTCAGCTTGAGGGGATGAGAGAAGTCATTTATGTCTACATTTTCAAAAATTCTGATCCTTTAAATCACATGACCTTCATCAAAAGTTGGCAAAAATCCATTCTGACTGACAATTGCTGAACACTAGATTAAATGTCTAATCAACCTATTCTATCTTCCATCCCAAACATCTAAGGGCATAGTGCTGAAATGGTAGCCAAGGAGGCGGCTACATTGACTGGCAGACCCCAATCTGACCCTCACCCCCAGGGATTGCATTAAGTCAAAGAGGATACCAGGCAGAGGATGCATCCTGCTTCATGGCCGAGTGCACAAAAATGATGAAAAGCAAGATACCTTTGTCACACATCTGAAAACAACCCCCAAGTCTAATGAATAGCATTACAGAACATTGGACAAACAAGATATGGAACAGAGCCAGGAGTGAAGAATTGAAAAAGGAGGAAACATGAAGACGACTGGTTTTATGATTGACAGGTTCTTCTCATGAAGGTTCAACAAGGTGGAAAAAGTATTTAATGCTCTCTCATAAAAAGATTAGTGATTCCCCAAATAGATACAGGCTATCTCCTTTGGATACATCTGCGCCTATTAGCCCAATAATATTTAAAACCCCATCCTATCTTTTCAGAGTATTTAGAGAAGCTTCTGAATATGACAATGAGGATCAGATACAAGTCAAAGCATATTGTGATTTCTTCTTCCCTTCCCATTGTATACATTTTGCTCAGGTTGTGATAGCAGGTTTATTTGAAAGAGAAAGCAATTTGTTATAGTACAGCAGCTTTAATAAATGGAAATTTCTACAACAGAACATTGTGAAATGTTTAAATATTAACCAGACATATTGCTCATTCCCTCCACTAGATTTTGGAAACTTAATACAAATTAAGTGCACACTTTATTGCTAGATCTTGCTTACCAGGGCTAAGAAATCCACAATGTTCAATTCTAATTAAAAATGAAATTGAACTGTAATTCCCTGGAAACAAAGGCTGATCAGACTCAATAAGCTTTACTTAATTTATTTCAGAAACAAAATAATTGAATTGCTTCTAGTCAAGGACAAAAAAATGCTTACCCTGTTAGAAGTACATGGACCCAAATCTTTCACATTTCCATTGTAATCTCAAATTGTCACAATAGACTATGGCTTTGAAAAGTTACTTACAAAGACTTAATGGAATCAGCACTCAGCATTATAATAATAATAATAATAATAATAATAATAATAATAATAATAAATGATGATGATGATGATGATGAAGACCAAGTAGAAAAAAATTATTATGGAGAACTTGACTTGCCTAGCAATATAATATAGAAAGATTACCAGAAATATTTCTTACCTCAACATATATGTAGGAAGTTTTGCAAATTTCTTGTTTTAGGATATCATTTAGAATATTAGGATTGGGAGAGAAACCATAGTAATCATGAATTCAACCTCATTATTTTACAGATGAAGAAAGGCTATGACTTATCCAAAGTCATGCTGCCAATTAGGCAGATTTATAAGACCCCTGATATTCCAGATGTCAGAGTAAGGCTAATGATTTGGAATATACTGATCTGTATCCCATTGGAATATAACTGTAGTCACTTCAACTTGTCAAAGAACCCCATTTGGAGTTTTCTTGCCAAAAATACTGAAATGGTTTGCCATTTTCTCCTCTAGCTCATTTTACAGACAAATTGTGAAATGACTTGCCCAGGGTCACACCAATAATAAATGCATGAGGCTGAATTTGAACTCAAATCTTCCTAACTCCAGGTGCTCTATCTGCTGTGATGCCTTCCTGCCTTAATCTATTTTTTTTTAGGTTTTTTCAAGGTAAATGGGGTTAAGTGGCTTGCCCAAGGCCACACAGCTAGCTAATTATTAAATGTCTGAGATGAACCCAGGTATCCCTGACTCCAGGGCCGGTGCTTTATCCACTGTAGCACCTAGCCGCTCCTGCCTTAATCTTTTAGGCCCAATTCTTATCCCTTTTATTTTTCTGGAGGGAGAGTGATAATTAATAAAAAACTGGTGTTTGACTAAAAACAAGAGTTGCTTTTCCTTCTTTTCCTTTCTCTTTTTATTTCACAAAGTAGACTTGAAACATACTTGGATATTCAAAACAACAAATTAAATTGTCCAATCTTTGAGGGGGCTTTTGACTTACTGGTTGCTGAAAGTGGGAAAGCTCATGAAGGCTATTTTATTGAATCAATCAATCAATCAGGATTTCATTAAACCTCTATGTAGGCATTATGATGATGCTGAGGATATAAGTAGGAAAATGATATAGTAAGAACCAAATGAGAGTCAACACACACACACACACACACACACACATATTAAAACAAAAATAGGCAAATATGTAACCATGTGCCTGATGAATTCCATGAAGTAGTGACATTTTTCAACTACACATTTTGTATTTCCATTGGGCTGGAACCAATGACCAGATTTTACATAATTATGACTTAATAAGGTATGAATGTGAATACATGCAATCACTTCCCAGGATTAATTTTTTCTTTTTTTTTTTAAATTAAAGATTTTATTTATTTTGAGTTTTACAATTTTCCCCCCAATCTTACTCCCCCCCGCCACAGAAAGCCATTTGTCAGTCTTTACATTGTTTCCATGTTGTACATTGATCCAAATTGAGTGTGATGAGAGAGAAATCATACAGAATTCATTTTTCACACTAATGAGAAGAAAATCAAGACATGAGGCAAGAGAAGATACAACTTTTGCATCTTATCCTTTTCAAGACAGGTCTACCACAATATCTTATATATAGTATCTAGTAGATACTTCATATAAGTTTGCTGAATTGATTTGCTCTATACCAAATTATTCAGTGAGCAAAAAAAAATCTATTTGAATTGAGTTCATTGTTTTTTGTTTTTTTCCTGTCTTGCCTTTCAGTGTGGCCATGGAAAGTTGCTACCTCTGAGTTTCTGAGGAAGTCATTTTTTTCAGCTTGTTTAAATGTGGTCTCAGTAATTCCTTGTAATTCTCCATCCTAAGAGGCTTTAAACTTTAGTCCAGCCAAGTCAAAAAGTCTCAGTTCTAGACTTGAGCATATTCTGGCAATAAATCAATCACAGTCTAGCAGAAAAGAGAAGACAGTGAAGGGGGTAGGGATGGAAGATAGAAGTCATGTGTCACGCTGTTAAAAGAAGCCACTCATCACTCTCTAATATGAATTTCCTCAACTACCAAAGATAATAAAATTTGAATTATTTGCCCCACATGTTATTGTGATGTTCAAATATAATAAAGCTTATGAGAGTGTGCTGTCCACTTTAAAGTGTGAGCTACCTGTTATCTTTAGTTACTCAGATTTTTTGAGGAGATGTGAATGTTCCTGAAGAGCAGTTTTATTCAGGATACCCATCCTATCATATTGCTAGTGACATAAATAAGGTGTTAGAGCAGACAAAATCGTGGGCTGCCGACATTGCATATACATATATATATAATGATAATTAGTAGAAATAGGGGTATGGTGAGGTAAAAAGGACTTGGCTTTGGGAATCACATTATTTAGGTTTTTCACCCAGTTCTGCTTCAAATGTCATATTTAACTTGACCTCCTGTGACTTGATTTCCTCATCTGAATTCTGGTGATCACAAAATCTGAGAAATTATTTCAGAAATATAAAAATATATTGGCTGAATTTGGTATCAGAGAACCTAAGATCAAAGTATTCCCCTGCCACTCCAACAAAAAATCCCCATATAACCATGAGCAACTCCATTAACTTCTCTTGATTATAAAAAGAATAGTTTGGACTAGATGAGCTCTGAGGAATGTACCCATCCCAAAGCTAGGATCCTTGGATCTACCTGGACCTACCCGTGCCTGAATGAAAACCAGAAGCCACCCCTATACTAGATCATCCAGTACCCAATTCAAGATCATCAGTCCTAGAAGACCCACTGCGCCCTAAGTCACCTCATTTCATTTATGAACAGTGCTAATTGTTAAGATTCTATCTAGGCGACTGGGTAGAGTTCAGTGTATATGGTGATGCACTTGCAGGCAGGAAGAGTTCAGATCCCAACTCATACACTCAATAGGTGTTAGACCACATGCTTAATCTATCTCAGTCAGTTTTTTCATCTAAAAAATGAGGTTAATAACACCTACCTCATAGGGTTGTTAAATGAGGTAGCATATGTTAAGAACTTTGCAAACCTTAAAAATGGTGTTAGCTATTAATTAGTTAGTAATATGATTAATACTGTTTAATTTCATCTAAAATATAATTAATTATGAATATTATTAAATTTTAAACTTATTAGCCAAAATCTGCCTTTTAAACAACCAATGAGTAGGATGGGTACATTCCTCAGAGCTCATCTAGTCCAAACTATTCTTTTTACAATCAAGGCTAGGTGGTGCAGTGAAGTACCTGAGTTCAAATATGGCCTTAGACACTTAATAATTACCTAGCTGTATGGTCTTGGGCAAGCTACTTAACCCCATTGCCTTGCAAAAAAACCCAAAACCCAAAAAACAAAAATCTAAACAACCAATGAATCCTTTTTTAGCCATTCAGGACCAAGTAAACCCTATCTAAATATTCCTTCCACATGAGTATCCTTCAAAAATGCCATGCCCCAATTGCCTTTCAATCATGTTGTATGGATCCAGTTAAATTATATAAATACAAGTCTTTTGAAAAGTAGAAAAGACTACATTAATTTACACCAAGAAACCTGCGATGATTTTTAGTAATAAATTCTAAAATAACTTAATTAGATGATCATGAAACATTTCAGGAGCATCAAGTCTCAAAATGGCGTAGTATCATCTAAATGAGATCCATAGTTACGCAACAGAATATAGCTTGACTTTCTACAAAGGAAAAACTAAGTAAGTAAATAAAGAATTAAAAATTACTATTAATTATGTCAATTAGCTAACACAATGGTTGGAGCATGGAAACTGAACTCAAATGCAGTCTCAGACATTTGCTAGCTGTGTGATCTTTGACAATTCACTCAACTCCTCATTGTCTCTTTTCTTCAATTATAAAATGTGGATAATAACGGAACCTATTTTCCAGGTTGTTGTAATGTCAATTGTGATAATATTTGAAAAGTTTCTAGCTCATAGTAGGAGATATATAAATGTTAGCCATCAACATCAGTGTGGCTACCATTAATTGTGGTTAATAATAATAATAATAATAATAATAATAATTCCACCACTAATGACAATTACTATCAGTGTTGTTATTACCAGCAATTTCCCATGTGGAAGTTGACTATGAGCTAAATGGAGGTGCATGATCAACCAATCAGAATGGAGAGATGGTTTGATTTCCATCCTTCTATACAATAGCTGAACATCGGATTTATCTTCAACACAATTACACCTAGTGTTTATGCATTGTCTACCAAAGCTCTTTGAAACTCACCTTTAGCTGCTGTGCGAGTCCATCTGCCTCAAGAAACACCCCAATCCAGTATCCAGAGCACTAGCCAAGTTGAGACCTCTCCTGCCCATCTCACACATTCACAGTATAAATATTTATAGCTCCTCCCTCCACCCCATCATTTTGGGGTACCACTGGAATCCCTCACAGGATGCCACTCTAAGGCAGTGACTGGGGAAAACCTATTTCCTGCTTTGAGTTTAAAGAGTAAATCATACATTTTAGAAAGTTTGTTTGTTATTAATTCTTTTCATACCATCTCCCTTATTAAACTTTGAGATTCTTGAGAGTACAGACTGTTTTCTTTTCTATTTTTTTTGTATATCTAGTAGTCAGCACCATTTATTCAGAAGTTTTCAGTTATGTCCGATACTATGTATTTCCATTTGAGATTTCCTTAGCAAAGATATTGCAGAGGTTTGCCATTTCCTTCTCCAGCTCGTTTTTATAGATGAGGAAATTGAGGCAAACAGGGTTAAGTGACTTTCCCAGGGTCACACAGCTAATAAGTATCTGAGGCTGCATTTGAACTCAGGAAGATGATTTTTTTTTTACTCTAAGCCCAGAATGCAATGCAATATAGCACCACTTCACTGCCCCTGGCACCATACTTGATCAAAAGAAAATATTTAAATGCTTGCAAACTAACAAGACAATAGCATGCATATCCTATATATATATATATATATATATATATATATATATATATATGATATATATGTATATATATACACACCTATACACAGACATATATGTGTGTATTTGTGTCTATATATTGATAGGGGTATGCAATGAAAAATGTCTGGAGAGTAAAAGTTCTGGCTGAAATATTTCATGGTTAGATAAGCCAAAGAACTGACCCATCAGTATCTATAGAGAAATACTGCAAATGGACAATGAGCTAGGGCAAGCTGGAAATGACTAAGAGTAAGAAAGCAGGTAGACCAGTCTCTAAGATATCAAATATCTTTTAATTACCCAAAACTTCCCCCAGAAGCAAAGGCCCATTTGTTTAATGCTAATATTCTTCAGATGATACTGGAGGCCTGTGAGTCATGCAACACTGCCAGCTCTGCAGAATTATAAATGAGGATCAGCCAAAGGGCAAGGAGGAGATGCATGGTGGACATGAACAAGATGAAACACATTACAAAAAAAAGGGATTGCGCAAAAGTGGTAGAAAGGAAGAATGGGGGGAGAAAGAGGGAGAGGGAGAGAGGGAGGGAGGGAAGGAGAGAGAGAGAGAGAGAGAAAAGAGAGACACAGACACAGAGAGAAGAGCCTGGGGGTAAGGAGAGATGGTAGAAGAATGAGAGGGAGGGAAGAGGCAAGGAATAAAAAAGAAGTAGGAAGAAAAGCAGAGAGAAAATGAAAAATACTTGCTAATGGAAGGGGGTACAGGAGTAGATTGGCCATTTGAATCCAAATGATCTGGGTTCAAATGCCACATCTCTCCCTCTTACTCTGTAATCTTAGGGACTTCAAAATGCAGCTTGTCTCTTCATTTGTAGACTGAAGGGACTGGACTAGTTACTATTGAGAATCCCTTTCAATTTCAATTCTAGGATGACTGTCCTCTTCTATTTAAATTCATGCAATGGCAGGAGACTGATGAGACGGTCCCCCTCCTCATTAAGTAGACCCCTGATTTATGAAACTGCAAAGAAGAATCAGAAAGATCAGCAGACCTAGACTGGCTGTGCCCTGTTGGAGGAGGTGCCCAAATAGATGTGGCCACAAACCAATTGGAATACTGCAAATATTCTCATCAAATAAACACAAGCTAGAAAAAAGACCCTCATTTATAATTCAACATATTAATTTATGGACCTCAAGAAGTGTTTGCACATGATAGCATATCCTAACATATAGGAATAGCACAATTTCATCACAGCAGGAATTAAGTTGAAAGACTGAGGCATCTGGATAAATTAAATATTTCCAGAGCAGTCTCACCAAGTCCCTAGACTCAAATCAGATAGAGTATCCAGCAGTGGAGCATCTGGTCCTGCAGCTGCCAAGCACACTCTGTGGGTGGAAATGAGGGCTGGTTTTCCTGTTTGAACCTAAAGAGTAGCCTGCCAAGGGGGAGAGCCTTCCACAAAGCCAGCATCAGGAAGACACAATACCAAATTAATAGAGAAATTAGTTCAGGCATGTGTCATTTTGTCTCAATTATAAGAGGCCCATTGGTGAAGGGGGAGTCATAGAAGACTTTAATACAGGGCTACAATTCTCAGATGTTGAAACTACAAACATGTTTAGACTCTTGTACATCTGCAATCTCTGAAGATGGAGATGGCAAAATTAAGAGGAAAGGATGGCCAGTTCCCTTTTTGTATTGGAACAGTTGGAAGATGTGGAGGATTGTCAAGTTGCAGAATCGTTTCTGTAAACCAAATGGACCATGGCTTAGAAAACGATGATGGATGCTGACATGAAAGAGATCTGACAGGCAATTATGAGGCAAAGACATTTCTCTCTTCCTTTTGATTCCTCCTTTTCATGGATATTCAGACCATACAGCTGTTGGTTAAGTAATCAACAACAGCACAAACTTTGAAGGTGTCAGTGGATCATTATTTCGTGAATAAGTCCAAGATGCTTTCCAAAATGGCGGGCCCTATATACAACTCCATCAAAAGTACATTGATGTGCCTGTTTTCCCACAGCCTCTCTAACATTTGTCATTTTTTTCTTGGGATCATCTTTGTCAATCTGATGGGTTTGAAATAGAATTCTAGAATTGCTTTAATTTTAATTTCTATCTTAGGTATTTAGAACATTTTTCTTCTTTTTTTTTTTAACCATTTACATAGCCTGACTTCAATCCCTAAAAACTTCCTGTTAATATCCTGAGATGATTTAGCAATTGGGAAATGGCTCTCATTCTTATGATTATCTTGGAAATGAGATTTCAATTGGATAAACTTGCAAGGATATTTTCCCAAATAAATTATTTTCCTTTTCATCTTAGTTGTATTAAATTTGTTTGCTCAAAAGCAATTCTGTGATCAAAATTATCCATTTTATCATCTTTGATCCTCTGAATCCCTACTTTGAGAGTAGACTTTCACCCTATCCTGCCTTCATTTCTCTACAGAATGTGCTCCAACTTTTCTCACTATGTTCTAGAAACCATTTTATCCTATCCTAGTTCACTCCAACTCTAGAATTCACACTATAGAAGTATCTTCTAATCCTGAGGCCTCTCACTATGATTGAATGACTCCTCCTAGAAACTCTATTTAAATCCTAGGTAAAACTGTCATTACTTTCTGAGCTTCACTGTGAACTTTCTTTACCATGCCACCATGGTGGTACCCCCCAACACCTTCTTAGCTTCTTTTTATATGTTATCTTCTCATAAGAAAGTAAGTTTCTTGGGGTCTTTCTTTTTGTTTGTATTATTCCCAACACTTAGCATAGTGTCTGGCACATGGTTAGCACTTAATAATTTCTTATTTACTGACTGACACTATTCAATATTTTTTGACTGTCATTTGAGACCTTTAGGTCTCCTTTCTTTGAACTTTTTTCATTATTTCCCTTGAGATTCTTGATCTTTTATTGTATGAATATGGATTTTATTATTATTATTTCTGATTCTATATAGTAATTATTAGGCAGTTTACTAATTTTGTCACTGAATTTGTAAGTTAATTGATGTAGTGTTATCATTTTTGTTGATAATATTTTGTCCTTTATTCTCCACGAAAACCAAGATATCAGGGAGGTGAAGCCAAAACAAGCACATGGATTGGATTTGAATGAGGAGGTGGTTGTACTAAGTTACCAGTGTCACTCTCTCCTCCAGAGGCATTTGGGTCCAGTACTCAAATATCAGTCAGAACAACTGGAGATGATCCTGGATGTGAAGCAATCAGGTTTAAGTAACTTTCCCAAGGTCACAAAGTTAGAATGAGTCAAGGGTATGAGGCTGGATTCAAACTCCCATCTTCCTGATTCCACTGCACCACCTAGTTTGACTCAGCCTACACTTGAACAAATGATATTTCTCCAATTATTTAGGTTTTACTTCTATCAACAGTGTTTTGTGTGGTGGCATAAACAAACTATCAAAAACCTGGAAGCTAAAGGGATGCCCATGAAACACAAATGGCTGAATAAATTGTGGTTCATGAATATATTGTAATTCAATCATTATAAAAAATGAAGAAAAACTGTTTGCAAAGATACATGGAAATAGTTTTTGAACTGATGCAGAGTGAAGTGATCAGAAGTCTCCCCTAAACTTAAGTTGTTAAAAATATGAACAATTTGGGAAGATTTGAGAAATTTGATGAATTAAATGATTCACCTTGATCATCTAAAGGCAATGAAAAAGCTACTCACCTCATGACAGAGATATATTAACTAATACTTAAAATAAGATATCCATTTATAGGTGACCATATTGAAAACATATTTAGCTTAAGCTTATATAATACAAACTTTCCTTCTTTCTCTCTTTCTTCCTTGGCCTTCCCTCCCTCCCTCCTTCCTTCCTTCCTTCCTCTTTCTTTTTAGTAGGTGAGAAGTGGGAGGGAAAGAAATTGAATGCTTGGTAATTTTGTGGGTATGTGTGTGTGTGTGTGTGGGGGGGGGGATTAAATGCAAAAAGTGAAGTACCCAAAGCAATGTTCCCTAGAGGACTAAAGAGTTTAGACACATAAAATAAAGCATCAGTTTCTTTTGGAGATTAATAAAAGGTAGCAATTCTCCTGTCAACAGATTCAAGGCAAACAAGAACTGTTAAACCTAGGTCACAGAAATTAAAAAAAAAAAAACTACAAATAGGATTTCAAAGAGGAAACTCATCCTTCCTCCTACAGAAAGAAGCTTCTTTGATAGCAGAGGATGTTTAATTTTCATTTCTGTATCCTAAGAGTCTAGTACATGCCTATCATAAAGTAGGTTTACCTGGAATATGCTCATTCCATTTAGTGGTGGTATGGAAGAAAACAGAGATATGAGCCAAACTAATTGAAAATTCTATAGGTGTCATAATCAATTCTTGGTTTACTTTCATCAGTGCTGTAATTTATCATTAGGAGACCAAGATATTTGTCTCTGCAATAGTGTACAGGGGATGGATGTAAAGATAAAGAATGCTAACCATGCCTGTGCACCAAATGTTTACAATAAACCATAGTAAGCACTTGATGAGATGATCCAAATAGGAGGTGTGTTTGAGTCAAATCTTCAGTCCCTTAGATATCCTTGTGATCTATTACAGGTTCAAAATAAAGATTGAAAAATGGTTCTTCATGGGCTACTCCTTAGATATATAAAATCTGTCAATTCTCTTCCTCTACCTCCTCCTCAAACAGTTCTTGATGCTATGGTACCCCAAAAGAACAGTTGTTTGTAAAATGACCAGCTGGATAGTATCTTGTTCTTACCTTTGTAAACAGGTCATTCTTCAAATTCACTTCTACTCAGAATGCTCAAAGAAATGATTTCTCTTTCTGATCCCTAGAACTTTCCAATAACTCTTTTCATTTTTATCATTTCCCTCTATGATTTTTTGCAGCCTGAATATATTCCTTTAGTCTTTTTTTTTATTTCTCTTAATCTTCCTATATTTAGATGTCCATCCATGAGAAAAAAAGAAAACACATAGAAAAATAAATATTTTAACCTTGATTAAGCACACCCCACAGCTAATTACTGTTCTAATGTTTGAAGGAAAAAATCTGTATGGTGAGTAGAATTCTTATAGGTCCATCTTAAAATGAAAGCTCTCATAGAATTACAATAATTTTCTCTCGATCCACATTTATTTTTCAATCATAAATGCAATTCCAAAGAATACACACACACACACACACACACACACACACACACACAAACACAAAACCCAATTTGTAATGAGGTAGAGGATACTGAATTTCTCTACAGTTCATTTAATTGTAGAAAGTAGGGACAGATAACAAAAGTAAAGAGGTGTTAATGTATTAAATGAAGTACAAAGACTTGTCTATGCTCTGTTATTCCTTTATGAAGTGTGAAAGAGTTTCCTTGATGGCCATAAAAAGGCACTTTGTTATTGGTTATCAGAAAATTGACCATATCCCTGGTGTCCCTTTAAAAGCAAGCTTGCCAACCTTAGGGGTGCCAGAAGCAAACTACAGAATATGATCTACTCAGCCTTTATGAAACAGAAATAGGAATGAAAGGATTTCTTTCTCTTCACACTGCCCCCATTGGTTTCTCATAGAGGAAATAGTTACTCCAAAGAATTTCAAAATTGCCAACATTTAGAGAGTCAGAAGAAGGGGAGAAAAGATGGGGGCAGTAGAAGAAAAGGAGAGGAGAGAAGAGGAAAGAGGAAGAAGAAATACTAGCAGAAATGTTTCCATTTGCTTTGGTTGTTGCCATAGAAGTAATCAGAGCAGAATGAGGGAGCCTGGCTAAATGACTTGCTCAAGTAGAGATGAAATTCTACCGGGGGGGGGGGGAGCTGTGCCAGGATGAGAAGAGGGAAATCGAGATTTTGCAACACAAGAACAGTGATAAGGGTCCCCTTTGGTGGGTCTCCTTCCACCAGTATATTTCACACATGCATGCACTGACACTGAGTACTGGTGGGAGAATACATTGCAGGTCTATGGGGGGAAAATTTTATAGATATTGTTCTTACTGTTTTATCTCCGTAAATGCCAACTGTATCTTTTGGAAGACTATTAAAGGTAAGGATACCAGTGGGGGCTGGGAAGTTATAATTTGGGGGGTGTGTATGCCCCAGAGTATACTGAAAGCTAGAGCATTAATTTCCCTGAAGACCCAACTGGAAAACTTACTAATAACAAATACACACAAACACATATACAAACAACCTACATTGGAACAAACTTGTGACTTCACTGGTTGGAGAACTCCTAATGAGGAAATTCCTTCTACCAACAAAGGAAGAACCAAGAGATTAAGAGACTTAACAAAGGAAACCCAGAAACAAAAATAGAATTTGAAGTCATGTGTACCTGACTCCTTGGTTGATCCTTCATGCACTATAACCCTTCTACTTAAAGATGATGTGTGTGCATGTATGTGTTTGTGTATGAGTGTCTCTTTGTGTGTACACTTATATGTTAATAAGGAAAAAACATACAGTTGTTGGGTGGCATGATGGTTAAGGTCCTACTATGTGCTAGGTCCTTTACTAAGCCATAGTGGTCCAAAGAAAGACACAATGCAGTCCCAGTTTTCAAGGTGCTTAAAGAGTATGTCTTAATCCCTCCATATATCATCCGTCATGCCCATAAGAACAAAAGAAAAAAAAAAAGAAAAAGAAATTTTCTCAGAAAGTCTGACACCCTAGGGAGTCATTACTGAGTCATAATCATTGTTCTGAAATCCTTCAAACTCCTGCTGGGTGGCCCTTAATTAAGCTGGATAAATAATAATGGCTCAGAAGTTAATCCACTGAAATACATGTGTCAGTAATACAAATGTTTGTCTTTGGTTCACTGTCCGCAATCATTCATGTAGAGGAAAAATCAATAATTTAGTCCATGGTTCTAACTTAAAGATTTCTTAACTTCCAAAGTAACTATCATACCTTGGTGACGGTGGTCATTAATTATTTAAAGTCACTTGGGATTTTTTTTTAAAGAAGGAAATGATAGTTAGGCTTACTTAGAGTACTTAAATAATTACCCACATTAAAAAAATGAGAAATGATTTCTTGCTTCTCTTAGTTTAAGATGGATCACTGCCTTCTGCATCCCCATGATCAAGTGCTTTCTATGTTTTATCTTCTTAAAGTAAATTAGACCATTCCTCATGTCTCCTGCTAAGTGCTGGCTAGTCACTGCTATAGATCTAATCAGTTAACAGCATTCCCACTTCCCCACCTGAAAGGTCCATGGGGTTTACTACGGATGTGCATCTTTCATCTTTTTTACATGTTGTCTCAATTCAGATTTAAAGCAAAGACCTTCAGATTCCAAAAACACACACATGAATGAGTTTAACACACACACACACACACACACACACACAAATTCTCTCTCTCTCTCTCTCTCTCTCTCAGACACACACACACACACACACACATACACATCATGACAAGAGTTACATATTCAAAAAAAGGGTTTATAGTCAGTAGAATTCCACAGATGATGTCTATGGCATTACAGATCAGTAGCTTATTTGTCCTGTCAAAATTCTATAGCATAATTATTTCTTTCTATTATATTCTTTCCACCTTGCCCCTCCATATATTCATAATGTCAATAAATTAAATCATAAATGTGATTCATCATGCAATTAAAATGGAATATCTTGAGGAGTCCAAATGAGGAAGGAAGGGATATGAAAGAGTGTATGTGTGTGTGTGTGTGTGTTTGTGTGTGTGTGTGTGTGTGTTTATATGGTCATGAAGTCAATAATAATGAGAATTTATTAGATATTTACTCTGATCAAGGCTCTATGAGAAATACTGAGGATAAAAATAAAAGCAAAAATGCTCCTTGCCCTCAAGGAGCGGACAGTCTTAGCAGAGAGATAACTACTAACAAACTGAGAATAAATAAATTATATACATATGTATATATAGAAGTTAAATTGGAGAGAAATAACTAGAACTATGGGAAATAGTGAGAGCCTTCTTGACAAAAGTCAAATTTTAGTTAAGACCCAAAGGAAACCAAGAAAACGGGGAGGTAGAGATATAAACAGAGAGAATTTCAGGCATGGGAAACAGGGGAAAATTCATAGTTAGGAGTTGAAAAATAAGGATGTCAGCATTGTTAGATTATATTAGAAAACTAAAAAGCTCAGAAGGAGCCATATTATAATCTGCTTTAAAAATCAAATAGATAATGCAATATTTTATTCTGAAGGTTATATGGAACCACTGTTGTTTACTAATTAGGCAGATAACATGATTGGTGATATTTTAGGAAGATCACTGTGATAGCTGAGTGGGGAGAGGGGCAAGAATGGGAAGACACTTAGGTCATAGAAACCAACTAAGAGATTATTATATTCTCTCCAGTAGGAGAAGATGAGGGCATGTGCATGTGAAAAGGAAGTAATAGAGAAGAGAATGAAACATAAATGAGAAGTACTGCATACATCAAATTGGCAGAACTTGGCAAAAGACTGGAGAGAAAAGAGTCAAAGATGACATCAAGATGGCAAGCCTAAGAGATTGAGAAGAGAGTGGTACCATCAACAGTATTAAGGGATTAAAGAAGAAAAGAGTTTGGGGAGAGAACAAAATTTCAATTTTGATCTGTTGAGTTTCATCCCATTTCAAAAATTCCATGGGAAGTTGAACATTCTACGTGGAACATAAGGGCTTAAGAAATTGTCTAAGGGGGCAGCTAAGTGGTGCAGTGGATAGAGAACCAGTCTTGGAGTCATGAGGAGCTGAGCTCAAATCTGATCTCAGACATTTAATAATTGCCTAGCTGTGTGACCTTGGGAGAGTAACTTAACCCCACTGCCTTACCAAGAAAAAAAGAAATCATCTAAGAATCATCTGCACAGAGAAAATGGAATCATGTAGGTATTAATAAATTTTTGCATCATCATCATCATCATCATCATCATCATCATCATCATCACCTCCATGCTCCAGGGAAAGTAAGATTCCCATTGGTAAAGTGAATTTCCTCATTGAGGGTTCCCTACACCAATAAAATTTCATGTTTAGGATTACAATCTTCTAGAAACAATAATCTAACTTCTATTTTCACCTGTCTTCAAACAAAATGACTTTTTTCAAAGTCACTATATTTAAATAATTCTCTTGAAAAAAAGTGTACCATTCTTTTGCAAGTGGCCCAGAATGTTCAATTTCCCTCAATTTTCCTATTAAACTTAAAACTTTTAAACATCTCTGCCAAGTTGGATTTGAGATCAAGATAGCCTGATTCCAAACAAAGGAACAGAATACACAGTGATGCCTCTTGTGCCTGGTTTCAAAAGTATTGGCATGTTCCATAAGCATGGATCTTTTACACTTTAAAGGCTGAAATGTTTTTCATTTTAAGAATAGTTTAAAAAGTCTTTTTTTTAACTCCTTCAATAGTTAGTTACTTCCCTAAGTTGTTGCATTTAACAATCCTTAAATTGTTGTATTTAACTATTATGAATATTTATTAGGTTTCATATTGAGTGCTTCCTGTAGGATGTTGGCAGCATAGGGGCAATGACCCTTTTGTTTTTGTCTATTGTATCTTTACTACCTACCACACTGTCAGGCATATAGTAGGCACTTAATGCTTACTCACAGTAATTTCAAATTGTTAAGCATTCTTCAGTATCCTATTAATCAGAGTTTATATTGGAAAATAGAATGAAATTCTTATCCTGTTGCTCTATGGCAGAAATGTGAACTAGGGCATTTTACCTTTCTTGGTCTCAGTTAACTCATCTGTAAAAGTGGGGGTTGACTAAATGACCAAAGCTCTTTTCTAATTCTATAGCTTAATAGTCTCTTCCAGATAAGCCAAGGCTATTTCATTTGGCTCAATCAAAATTTATTAAATTCCTCCCAAAATAGAGCACTGTCTGCACACTGAGGTAGATATGAAGATCCATTGGATAGGTCTTTTTTCTCAGGGAGTTTCCACTTTAGAATTTTGGTTATGGTCATTTGTGAACATACCATGCTATAATTTACTGGTACTTTTTGAATGAATTTCCCAGATTTCAGTCCTTATCTAGTCAACGAGTTTTTGGTTTCCTCTGCTGCTTCTCAGTTTTTCAGAGTACTGGGTTGTGGGTGGCAGAGTGGGGAGATGGGCGAGTCTTAGAGTCAGTAAGACTTGAATTTAAATTTAGCTTCGGATACTTGCCAGCTATGTGAACCTGGGGAAGTCACTTAATCTCTATCTCAGTCCCCCTCCCCCCTTTTCAATCATGTCTGACTCTTCATTACCCCATTTGGAGTTTTTCTGGCAAAGATGCTGAAATAGTTTGCCATTCCCTTCTCCAACCCATTTTACAGATGAGGATACTGAGGCAAACAGGGTTAAGTGACTTGTCCTGAGTCAAACAACTTGTAAGGGTCCAAAGCTGGATTTGAACTCAGAAAAATCAATCTTCCTTACTTCAGCTCTTGCTCTCTGTGACCCTATGTTGTCACCTAAATGACTTTCTGTCTTGGTTACCTTATCTGTAAAATGGGAATAATAATAGTACCCACCTCCTAGCATTGTTTTAACATGAAATAATATTTTAAAAGTGATATATTAATAATAGTTATTAATATCTTTTTATATCTTTAATAGCTATTAATAATATCTTTAGTAGTAGTAGCCTCACCACACCATAACAATATACTTCCATATCACTGCCCTACTCAAAAAATTTCAGTCCTCCCAATTCTAAACCCATTGGGCTAGTTTTCAAAGACACTAAACCTAAGCTGTTACTTATTTACTTTTCTATCCTATTTTCCTCTTACCCTTCATGAACTCGCTATTTCAGCAGTACTGGCATACTGACTTGTCTCTCAATTTTTGATTCTCTCCATTTGTACAAGCAATCTCCTTGACTTGACTGCATCTGTGTCTTCACTGATTCCCCAACCTCTCTCTTCATCTCCATCTTAGTACCAAAGTACAGCACTTGGTTTATTATTTTTAGCCCTGTTGGAAATACTGACATCTTCCTCTGTCCCTGTAGAAGGTAAGTTCTCTGAATACACAGATTATCATAGGTTTGCATCCCCATTATTGTGCTTTAGTCATGAGAGCTCTTTAAAAATTGTTAATTGAAATTGAACTTCTGATGTGTTCGTGATAGTTGGGAAAGAATTATGTAACTATTGGATGCATTTCTCCATTGGGCAATACATAATCTTCAACTGGAAACCTTCATTTTATTTGCCTTTCACATTCACCAGAATTATTTCTAGGGTCTCTTAAAAGTAAAATCATATCAATGAAGTAATATAAGTTTTACATCAGCATTTAATTCAATGTATTCCATGCTAGTACCTGAGAATAGCTCCATGTCTCTTTTAATGGAGCAGAGAAGATCCATGTTTGTAGAGTTGTCCTCTCGGTTCAATGTTTTTTCCCCTAAACTTTATTCTAGGTTTGGAGCTATCTTCAAAAGTGTTGAGCCTACTAGAAGTCAGATAGCTGGAGAAAAGCATCATTGATTAATAAAGTTCAGTTGAGAGATCAAGGGCTATGTAGCCTGACCCAAAGAAGAATTGCCTCTAAAACATAGCCAACAAGTGGTCTTGCAATCTTTGCTCATAACACTTTTGGTTCACTGACTATCTCCCACGGATTCCCATTCCACATCTGAATTGCCTTGACTGTTAGGAAAGTTTTATTTTAATTCTCTCCTCATACCAAGTCTAAATGTGTCTCCTTTCAAACACCACCCATTAGCTCTGGAGCCAAATAGAATAATTCTAATCCATTTTCCACTTTATCTCCATTCAAATACTAGAAGATAGTTACTCTATGTCACTTAAATTGATTTTGCTCTAGGCTGAACATCCCAGCTTCTTCAAGCAGTTCTCATGCACATGAGCCTATAGACCTCCACCATCCACATTCCGTTCTATCAGACATTTTCCCATTTATCAATAACTTTCTTAAATATGGTACTCAGATCTAAAAGTCATATTCCAGATGAGGTCTAACTAGGCCTAAACACAATAAGATGAGGACCTCTACAACCACTTTGTCAATGCAGCTTAAGAATGAAATATCTTTCCTTAGGTCCCACTCTTGATTCATTTCGGACTTGCAATCCATTAAAATTCCCACATCTTCACATGGACCATTACCTGGGCACATCTTATCAAGAAATTGAGTTTTTTGAACCAATGTCTAAGGCTATACATATTGGAGCACATTTCATCCTTGGCACATTGTTCTAGCCTGTCAAAAGCAATTTGCTTCCTGTCTCCTTCATTCAATATGCTGGTTCTTTCAGGTTTATGTCATCTACAAATTTGACAAGCAGACTGTTCATGCTTTCATCAAATCCTTGATAAAACTGTTAAATAGTACAGGATTAAAAACAAATCCCTGAGGCAGAACATTGGAAACCCCCTTTACAATCGACATTAAACTTCTCCTGCAGGTCTAGCCCCATTTTGGGCACCTGCTATGCAGCAGGTTAGGAACTTCTTTAATTGTGGAAAAAATTAATGTCTGTCTCTCTACTTTTCCCAAAGAATAAAGTGAAATATTTTGCCAAACTCTTTGCAAAAATCATCGTAATTTATATTTACAGCATCTTACTTATCTATATATCTAGAAACCCTATTAAAAGGGAAATAATCAGTGTCTGCCTTGAAAATATTATAGGACACAAATTTTGTTTTAAAACTCATTATATAAAACAGTAAAAGGCAATAGACGCATATTTAAATAGGCTGTGGCTTTAATCATTCAATAACTATTTATTAGGATAATTTTGCCATATGACCAGTTACTGAGCTAAGTCATGGGAATTCCAAGAAATAGGGGAAATAATCCTTTCTTCAAGTACCCTATATTTTAATGAAATCATATAAAAACAAAAGAAAATAAAAAATAAAAAAGAACACATTGATTTAAAGACTGTACAGAAATACAAGGAGCTCCTTGATATGGATCTTGGGGGCTTAGAGAATTAAAGCTATGGTGACTTTTAAGAAGATTAAGATGTGGGTGGCCAGGTGGCACAGTGGATAGAGCATCTGCCCTCAAGTCAGGAGGACCTGGGTTCAAATCTGGCCTCAGACCCTTAATAATGACCTAGCTGTGTGGCCTTGGGCAAGTCACTTAACCCCATTTGTCTTCCAAAAACCTAAAAAAAAAAAGAATAAGATGCCAATAATGTTTGAAAATAGTGTGTGAAGGACTAGGGAGCAACAGGCCTTGCTTCTGATGCCTCATTCATAAATTAGGATTTTCCTGAAGGCTTTATTTTAATTTATTCCATGTATAATTTCTTTCATCCCAGTTATATCCTGATGCTGTTACCTGGTGGGGAAGTGATCTTAGGTTCCCAAAGATTATGGGAGGGAAACACATCCCATGACAATTGGAAAGGCTTTGTGTATAGTTGAAATAAGATATCAGAAACTAATTGGTATAAAGGAAAGTGTATCAGATTTGAACTTAGGGGATCTGGGTTTAAATCTTACCTCAATGACTGTGTCATTGTAGACAGTCATTACTATCTCCAGATCTTGGTGACTATTTCTGTTCAATGATAGGGTAGGACTCAACAATTTCTGAGGTTTTCTCTAGCTCTAGACTGATGATCCTTTTACTTTATGTCTGTCAACCAAAAACCTACCAAGACAAAGTTTAATCACAAGGACCTATGAAGAATAATGAATTTTTCAGTAATTGACATTCATAAGACTCTTATTTAGGTTGTGGTCTTTATCAATGGAAGCATTTTCCATATTGACATAAACATTTATCATGGACAGATGAAAGACAAGTAGAAGTCATCCCTCCTCAATCCACCTCAAATACTTCCCATGGCATTTCAGTAGCTCAAAGAAGTAAAAATTAGAATTACATTAAAAAGCATAATTAAGTTGAAAAGCAGGACAGAGATCATCTAAAGAGAAGAAAAGTAATAGCTGTTCTCTACTAGGGATATTCTAATTATTGCTAACTGGGAGCCAATTAAAGATATGAGTTCCTGGAAGCTTAGGCAAAAAACCCGAAATATGTATAGTAGTATGATTTTTACTTTTTGATTTAAACAAACAACCTCTGTATAAATCTAAGTGCAAAGAAAAGGATTTTCTCTAACTCAGGAAGGAAATTCAGTCAATCAACTACTACAGTCCCAGATTTGGAAAGCCAGGTCTCTGGGATGAGAGCCAGTGATTTCTGCCAAAAAAGAGCTCTGGATTAATTTCAGGCACCCAGCTAAGAATCCCTCCAGGGTCAGTCCCGGATTACATATTATACCGAAGAGACCTCACAAACTTTTATGGAAAGGGTTATCAACCGATCAACTTTCTATAAAAGAACCTCAGTGGAAGATATGATGATTTCCACAGATGCTTCCTAGTAGTATTAAACTGCCCAGTGAATCTCCAGGGAACAAGATTTGGGGCTGACCTTCCAAGGGTTGAAACATGCTCAACAAACTTGGGGTTTCAGTGTGGCAGTAGAAGGATTCTGAGTTATTGCTTCTGACAGTAACTGAGTAACAAATTTTTGTTATTCACTCATTTAAGTTGTGTCCAACTCTTCATGATTCCATTGGGTGTTTTCTTGACAAAGATCCTGGAATGGTTTGCCATTGCTTTCTCCAATTCATTTTACAGATGAAGAAACTGAGGCAAACAAGGTTAAATAACTTGTCCAGGGTGAAATAGCTAGTAAGTATATGAAGGCACATTTGAACTCAGATCTTCCTCACTCCAGGCTCACTGTGTAACCTAGCTGCACATTTGTAAAACTTTATGGCAGATATCATCATCATCATCAATCATCATCATCATCATCATCCTTGTCATTAAACTTCTAACTTCTAATCTGTCATCCTAAAATAATGTATAAAAATACTTTGCTATTCTTATAGTTATAATACTATTGTACTATTGTTTTTATTATTATTATTATTTTGTAGAGTTGTTGGAATGATTAAATTCCATTTATATGCTTATTTTAGACATTTGTGTGTGGCTGTGAGAACTTTAAAGTTCTGTATAAATGTAATCTGTTATTTTCTCAGTTACTTTTTCTGTTCTACTTTGGTATATATTGTGAGGCTACTATCAAACTGGTCAGCTACCTGCCCAAAATGAGGCTGCCTCTAGTCTTCTCAAGGAACAGGATTCTGAGGAGTTGGAAATGGTATTTTAATGCTATGACTGAGTCCTATTGGGACATTCCTCTTAATGACTCAGTTGACATCAATGAGCTAAGCAAACTTAGTTTTTAGAAATGTTTATTTTTTACTAAGCTAATACAGTAAGACCAATTCTTTCCCAAAGTCTCTGCCATTATATTCCCTTAGTACATTTAGAATCCAGGGGAAAGTGCCTTTACTTACTGTGAATAATTAATCTTGCATTACTATATGGAAACAAACATTTATTAAATGACTACATATTCTCTATAGGCAGATATTCTACTAAGTATAAAAAATTCAAGCCGGGGAAAAGGTAACCCATGCTCTTAAATATATATTAAAAACTAGCATTAGCCTTTTAAGTGCTCAAGATATATTAATTTCATTGGATAAGTGTGTTTAGAAATGTTGATATTTGGAAAGAAGCTGTTGCCTGGATGCCTTTTGCTCATTTCACCCATCTTACAAGTTGATGAGAATAGGGATGGTCATTCTGACTTCTAGTTCTCAGAACATTCAGGATCCATCAGTCCCTTCTTTGGAACCAAGTACCATGATTTGAATCTTTCAAAATAGCTTCCTGTTACCCTCACATTTCTCTTACATATTACACATGAGCTTTATTATTTCAAACAAATTCACATGTCTTTCTCTTTTAATTATACTCAGCCAGAAGAGCATGTGTAACCTCAGGCAGAGTTAGTACACATCAGTTGGAATATTTTAATCAGTATTAATCAGTCAATTAATATTTTACTTTCACTTAGAAAATTGGTCATGGAGCATTTAATTACTTGGTAAAGTAAATCTTTAAGGAAATCAATATTATGAAATGGATTTATTTATCTTTCTTATTAGAAGAATCATCATAAAAGTACTAAAATGAAGGGTAGAAAAATAAGGTGATTTAGATATTAAATCAAAAGAGTGCCTATGACCCAAAAGTTGTCATTAAAAGTCCCTTGGTGATGAGATGACTCAATGTTTAAAGAACTGTATTTCTTATAAGTGATCCAAGTGGAGCAACATTTGGATTTTGCCACCTGTACACCTGGAAGTATTTCCAGGTCAGTTATACCCATTAATATTAGAAGCCCTCATTGATGATTAAGTTTTATCACTATCTACCATCTTAACTCAAAGGTGAAATGTGACATTACAGGTGGACCCAAGAAAATACTGCAGCCATCCCAACAGAGAGAATCACCTTAGCCTTACTGTTTAAGGTAATTTACATTCTGTGGAAACCTGGAAAAGTGATATTTTAAAGCAGAATTTTATGGTAAAGAAAGGGCACAGGAAGTCCAGACATAACAGTGTATGTATTTTTGAATTCCTTTTCCCCCAAGAAAAAATATTGTCTTAGATATCTTAGAAATCTTTTCTGACTTCAGGTCTGCCTGACCCCTCTATCCCTGTTTCCTTATTCTATCATTACTGAGAATGTGTTGAGTAAAGAAATATGTCTATGGGGTGGCTAGGTGGTGCAGTGGATAGAGCACCGGCCCTGGAGTCAGGAATACCTGAGTTCAAATCAGGTCTCAGACACTTAATAATGACCTGGCTGTGTGGCCTTGGGCAAGCCACTTAACCCCATTTGCCTTACAAAAAAAAAAACCTAAAAAAAAAAGAAATATGTCTAATAAGAGATAACAAGTTTTTAAAATGTCACTTTACTAAGAAAATTCAAAAATTCTGTAAGTAATTTGTATTGTAAGTAATGAAAATTGCCTTTTATTTGAGTGGCATGTCAAAAGTCAATTCATTTCACTGATATCTATAAAAGAAATTTAGATTATCTAATCCAGTCCTATTATTTTATGGATTAGTTAATGAAGACTCCCACAAATCCTATTTGTACAAGGGCACAGATAGTAAATCTCAGGGACTGAATTTGAATTCAGATCTTCTGATTACAGAGCCAACATTCTATGACTGTACTCAAAGGCAAAATTACATGAATGATTTAAATGAGCCATATCCCTTATTCTTGCTAAGAGTCAATAGCTTAATGAAAAATATTGATCAATTCCTAACTAAGATGATGTCCAATCCTTAACGTCACCTTGACAAAGCAGAAAATTAATGGTTAAATATTTTCCCACTAGTATTTTTATTTATCATGGTCCCATTTTATTATGCCTATAAATCAGAGGGTTGGCTTCTTTCTGACCTCCTAAATAGTCTGTTTTACCAGACATGAATGGTAGGAAGAGTTTCCTGGAGGACATCCAGAGTTCAGGGTCTGTATTAGAGGAGAGGTTTCTCTCAAATTGATTTCTAAAAATCATTGCTCTGAAATTGCCCATTTAACTTAGAAAGCATCTTAACAACAGAAGTTTTGGTCCACAGATTAGTTATTTATGAAGTCCTTCTGCCCCTCTCAAGTTTTCTATCTTTTTTCCCCTAAAGGACTGATAATCAAATTAAAATTTTATTTGCTAAAATGAAAGATGTGACAATTACCCAATAGGACTGCACAGAAAACCCGGTGAGGGTTTTAGTATGGTGCTCCCCTCCTTGATTGGTAATCCTGCACCCTCATACTTATCTGTGCCAGCCAGTCCTATCCCTTTTCAGTTTTAATCTCATTCTTCCTTATATTGTTGGTCATATTCAGGTATGTCTGTCTCTTTGAAACACCATTTGTGGCTTTCTTTGCAAAGATACTGGAGTGATTTGCCACTTCCTTCTCCATGTAATTTCACAGATGAGGAAACTGAGGCAAACAGGCAAACTAATAAGTATCTGAGGTCATAATTTAACTAAGGACTTCTTGAATGCAAGCCCTGCCTTCTACCCATTATGTCACCTACCAGCCCAGTCTTCCCTCTACTTCCATTTTTAACTGATAGTCCTTTATTTGAGATGATCACCAGAAATTACTTTGATGGTGTTCTGAATTTCTTCAGTCTATATTATCATTTCTGCTAAAAGAATCTAAACTCATTTTTTTAGGTGTCCTCCATTTCAGATACATTGTAGGAGTTCAATTAATACTTATTGTTTGAATGAATAAAATCAGTTCCCTTACCTATAAAAAAGGGAGGGGGGAGTTGGGTGGTTAGACTAGATATCTTCCAAATCCCTTTCATCTATAAATCTGTAATCCTATGAACTGTTCTGGTTCTTAGAGGTTTCAGAAAGCTCAGATTCTGAGAGCTTTCTGAATCTTGGACTAAAATCCCTTTGATCGACCTTGCTCCCTCTACAGTCTCTCTGTACATCAAGATACTTGACCTTGGTAGAATAACCTTATCTTGGACTGCCTTCTGTAGGTTCCTAGAGTGTTACCTAAATTGGGGTTTTTGCTTACCCACTCCATCCCTCCATCTCTCATTCTTCTAAGATATAACAGAAAAGATGGAGCTAAGTGATGCGTGGCTCTCTTTCCCCTTGATTTCTCTAGTTCTGAGGTTATTTTCATCCCAAACAGATCAGTGGCTACCTCTGATACCATGACAACCAAATGTTCTCATGACTTCCTTAGCAAAGTTGCCCTTGCTGCCTGTTTCCCAAAAGTCAAGTGGAATCTGCATTTTACAATTTTTTCTCTACCTAAGCATGTCCATTTTTGTTGTATTCCAGCCAGAGTTCCTTTCATGATCATGGTAATAATGTTTATTCTTTGTTCTAGAAGAAGACCATGATATCAGGTAGCTGATAACAGGATAGCCAGTGGTATGATAAAAAAGGCATGGGTAGCCAAGAGAAGAATATACACATTAATAACAACATTGTGAGATGAACAACCTTGATGGAAGCAGCTCCTCTCAGCAGTCCAGAGAGCCTGGACAACTGTATTAGATTGGCTATAGACTATATTATCCCCATCCAGAGGAGGAAAAACAAAACAAAACAAACCCCCCCCCCCAAATCCTTCAGAATCTCATGCATACTACATTCACTTTTTTTTAAGGTTTTTGCAAGGCAAATTAATTTATTGTTATATTAATTTATATATTGCTATATTAACTTATATATTACATCAATATGCATATACATATAACATGTATAAAATATTGATCTGAAACAGAAATAATTATATGAAATTAGCATATTTTATAAAATATAAATATAGATAGTTATATAAATATGTTTAATTTTCTTATAAATATATGGCTCATAAGGATTTTTATATACAGTTTAGTGATACTCATTTCTATTTGAGTCTGATCCTACAGAACAGAAGGTTGTGCCCTCATTAAGACCATATTAACAGCTTTATTTTTCTTACCTCTCTGATTGGGAATAATCCTCCTTTGGTTTTTTTTTTTTAGGGTTTTTTTTTTTTTTTTTGCGAGGCAAACAGGGTTAAGTGGCTTGCCCAAGGCCATAGAGCTAGGTTATCAGTAAGTGTTTGAGATGAGATTTAAACCCAGGTACTCCCGACTCCAGGGCTGGTGCTCTATCCACTGTACCACCTAGTCACCCTGTAATTCTCTTCCTTAACAATCATATATATATATATATATATATATATATATATATATATATATATATATGTATATATAATATATACCTTCAAATAGAATAATTTCTAGACAACTCATCCTGAAATATTCATATACTGTCATATATTTTCATTTATCTGTTGAGCCAGGTCTTGTTTACAAAACTAGACTAAGACTCCGGAAGACAAGGATTATGTTTTATATTCCTTTTATGAATCCTATAACCCTTAACACATGGCTGATTTTGGGGGGCAATTATTGGTTGAATTTAATTGAATTTCTGATAGGTTACCTTTGACTTTCATGAGAAAATAAATTTTTTTCACCTTCCTAACAATACATATACATATAAAATAAAATATATACATATGCATTCTAAAGTAGGGGATGAACATCTAAAAATATAAAAGTAAATTAAAATAAAATGACATATAATAGAATGAAGTTAAATAATCCAAGTGTGATATATAGAAGAAAAAAATTAAATGAGTTATGAAAAGTAAAGAGATAGATTAAAGAGCAAAGAAAGGGGAAAATAGGAAGGAAGAAAATGTGATTTGTCTATAGTTTTCTTATTTTGCCCCTAAATATAAAAGAATTGGTCATACTAGAAGACTAGCAACATTTTTAAATTTGAGGAAGGGGGAATCTGACTTTTGATGTCAATATTGTTGAGCAATTAATATCTTTCACATAAATCAGAAATTTGAGGAACTTAGAGAGATGCCTAGGTCATTTTAGGAGATTAAATAGCTTGTATGAATGCAAACAAGTTATCTGTGGGAGGTAGGTTCAAACTTGGATCTTGTCAAATCCAAAGTCAGTCTAACACCCACTATGCCATGCTTCCTAATATAATGCTATTTTGCAGAAGAACTAGGGCACTCCCTTTCTCAATGATTGAAGTTCTCTTTCCTTTTCTAGTTTCTAAGTTGCTTTTAAAGAACATAAGAAAAGTATGTTGCATTCAGAAGGCAAAAATTAATACTCCCATTTTACAGATGATGAAGTGACTTAGATTAATTTCTGTTATTTAAGAGCCTTTGATTAACCATTACTAGAGCAAAAACCAATTCTTGCATCGAGGAAACCAGAACAACTTATTTTCTTCCTTTACAAAATAGCCCTATCACCAGATAAACCAATTTTATGATTTTGAAAGCTTAAAAAAATTATTGACCTTATGTGGAACACACAATTTTTTCAAAAATTAAGTTCTATTTTTCAGTTAAGTAACTTTTTTTTCCCTTCTTCCCATCTTTCACCTTTTCCCCTCCAAGGTGGAGAGAGGTGAAGATAATTCCATAACCTAACATGCATAGTTAAACTGAACAAATTCCATACTGGTCATGTCCCTAAATGTTCCATTCTCCATAATTTGTCCATCACTTCTCTGTTGGACATATTTCATTTTTAATCAATTGATGTGAGTGTTTAGAAAGTTGTGATTCTCTTATCTAGAGAGAATTGTAGAATAATAGCAAATAATACAAAGGGATACATTCCAATAATTGTTGTAAATTTATATAACAAAAATAGGGAAGATATAACAGTGTTTTTCAGAATGTAGATTATCCCTCACAGGATCACAGAATCTCAGAGTAGGAAATGACCAGAGCCATTGCCTGTTCCAAATTCATCAAATTGTGTTGATGTGGTATACACCTCATCTTCTTGATAATATTATAAAGCAAAATCTAGGAAAAGGGGATCCACTATATTCCCCAGTCAACTGCCTAGAAAATCAGACTAGTCTGGCATAGCTTTTTCCAACTAAATTCATAGTAGCTCTTTCTGTTTCCTGTTTTCTTATCCATATGAACATTAGCTAACCCTTTGAATAAAATTGCCCAATGCTAATTTTTTAATGTGTTTCTCATTTGTGGTTTGTGGTAGCATGGAACACTGGATAAGAGAGCTGACCTTAGAGACAGAAAAATGCAGGTTCAGGTCTGGTCTCTGAGGTATATTGGTTGGTGAACTGGGCAAATAGGGAGAGAGATTATCTTCATTCCTTGTCCCCTCCCTCTCCACTTACTTGTTAGAATCCCAATCCCGTCATTAGTAAACCACACAATAAAGATTTTCACTGATTATTTCTAGCTTTTCTCCAAGAATGAAAGTCAAATTCACAAGAAAACATTTTGCATTTTTCAAAGTCAGAATAATACAAGTCCTTCTCCAGGTCTGTGGCATCTCTCTTATTTTCTGCTCTCTCAATGATAATGGCTCAGCTGGCCTTGAAATCATTTCATTGGCGATCTGAAGACTTAAATTCATTAAGGGCAATCAGGTATTATCTATTTCCTGATTTACCTTTGATTTCAACTCCTCTTAGTGTTGTTCCATACTTAGCAGGCTTCTAAATGGCACAGAACATTTAGATGGGCTTGGAGTTAGGAAGACCTGAGTTCAGATCTAGCCTCGGATACTAGCCATGATGATTCTGTTATTAATTATTAAATATATATATATATATATATGTTTTATCAACATAAATAATGACAAATAACTGAATGTATGTACTAATACATATAAAACTTTATATAGCTGATCTTTGGACAGTACAAAATCAGAGATGAACGTTTATTGTGTCTACTATATAGTAAGCACTAGTGATGCAAAGATGCTTACATATTACCAGAAGAAATATAAGTAATGTGGGATGGCCAATGAACCCAGTACTTATAAGCAGGTACAGAGTATGTGGCTGATGATGCAATTCCCATGTGAAGTTTGAATATTCATAGATATGTTTGAAATAGTTCTAGTCTGTGACAAGAGGAGTTTGTTTGATTGACTATGGAGCCAACAAATCTGGGGAAGGTGGAAGATTCAAAATGGCACCAGTAAGCAAGAACCAAATTCTCTGCAGAAACATTTTCCAGACTTTCTCTCACTGAATAAGGAAGAAAGGCTCCTGAGGGTGTTTGGGAAGGATCAGGGACATAGCCTTGGACCGCTATTACTTGGAGTCAAGATAATTTGGCCCTCCTATTAGTCTTTTTAGGTGAAGGAGACTGGTGATGACTATAATTTAGTGAACCTCCAAAAATCAAAAGTTGGAACCAAAAGAAGATCTAGGAAAGAAGCCCATGTAAGATTTTTTTACTTGATGAGTTCAGCAGCAAAACCCCAAGGGAAGATTGCTAGGAACCAGCCCAGAGTTAGCTGAGATGTAGACACATCCAGCAACTAAGAATTCGATGTGAACTTACTGGGAACAATTCTATATAGAAATTTTGAGTCAGCCCATTCTCCCCAGGGGCTGAAGTGATGTAGGGGAGAGTGTAGCCTCCTCAGGTTAAGGGGTTGAAGGAGAAAAGGTTTTATTTCTCAGGTTGTCATAGCTTGGAAATCAATATCCCTTTAGGAAGGGGAAAAAAAGCCTAATTGAGATTAATCGATTAAATGTGTTCATCACTGGCAGTTAAGAACATAGAAAACACATACACACCACAGCAATGAAGGAACATGCTTAGAACATTAGATTAAAGAGACTCCCCCAACCCCTAAGGATACCACCAGAAGCAAACTAAAAGAATGATTCTTGAGACAACGCAAACATAAATATATAATGAATCAATTAACAAGCATTATTAAGAGCAATCCAAGTACCAAATGTTGTGCTTGGCCATGCAAATACCACCACAGGCAACAAAACAACCCCTCCCTACTTAGAACTTAAATCTAGAGAATAAAAGAAATTGGACTGTGTTCAAGGATTCATCCAAACTTTTTATGGGGAAAAATTATAGGGAAAAAAAGTCTAGGGCAAATGATGCATTTCCAACTTTATTTTCTGTTCAGAGAATGAGGTTCTTTATTTTTTTTGTTGTTTTTGTTGTTAAAACCTTTTGTGCATTTGACTAGCAGCCAACACTGAAGGCAAACACCTCCAACTTGGCTTTTAGGTGGCTCAGACATACATGAATATCACTCAGACAGACCTTATTTCCAGACACACAAACACCTAAGAATATTTTCTTTCTCAACCACAGAAAGGGCGATTGACTTGTATCTAGTTAAAAAAAAAAAGAAAGTGGTTTTTATAAGGAACTACAAGTCAAACTAGTACTTTCTTTTCCCTATTGGTTTAGAATATCATTTATTCTATCAGATGGAGGAAAAGCATGTTTTCATTCTTACAATAATAAGTAAGTTCAACGGTGGGAAAAAAGACTATGAGACCTAACAACTATGAAGAAGGGAACAAATGGCTTAATCAAATAGGCTAATTAAGAAATAAACTTTATTCACAAGGAACTGAATCTATTTCTCCTTCTCCAACACATATACACATGTGCATACTTTAAAAAAAGATAAATATTTCAAATACGCTGCACCCCCTGTCCTTGAAATTTCTCAGCCTCAAGCTGCTCAATCTTTCATGACTAGTTCTTAGGTTGGCTGCCAGTCCCAGACAGCAATGAGAAAAAAAACCTGTCAGTCAGATAGTAGCTAACTTGAGTCAGGGTCAGACACTGAACAAGGAGGGAGAGAAAAGTAAAACTTTCCTTCTAACCCTTCAATGCATTTCATTTTCCTTTATATTTTAAGCTTCTGTCTGAATAAAAGCAATACTATGTATTGGAAAAGAAGAACTTCTTCCTGATTTGGGCAAGGGTGGGTAAAGAATGCATTGGTGTCAGTAAACATTTTCTAGGACATATAGAGATGACAGTCAATAAAGAAATTAGGAGGAATGCATTCCAGGTAGAGAAACATTTATTAAGTGCCTACTATATGATGACCAAACTCAAAGTTTTTAGTCATATACATAACTCTGTTTTCAAACTGAAAAGTTGGAATATGAAGAAGATAAGTAGCATAAGTCAATGAAACCAACAGCTAATCTAAAACACATGGGTCAATAATTATTTCCAAAACTTTCACTGTATTAAGTGTTTGGAATATCAAAAAAGAAAAAAAAAAAGGCAGGATAGTCCCTGATTTCAAGGAGCTTATAATCTAATGGAGGAGACAATGTACATAATGCATATATAATATGTGTGTACTTATATAAATTATTAACATATAACAACACAAAATATTAATATATAATATATATTTATTCATATAATAAATATATGGTTGTATTATATGATAGTGATATACTATACATTATGCTATTTGTGTACCTATAAATATATATTTATATAAATTTATATAAATTATTAAATTATATTATATAAATTAAAGACATATATATATCTTGTTTATAAACATGTGTTTGGGTGTTATCTCCCCTATTATGTTGACAGATAGATACATAATACAGAGATAGATAATTTAGATATGTGATAAACAAGGAATAAAAATTAACAGAAGACAGTAGAATTAAGAAGGCTTAGGGAAGTCTTCATGAAGAAGATGGGATTTTAGCTGAAACTAAAAGAATTATATCCAGATTGTGCAAAAACACCTAAATGCTTGAGAGTTTCCCCGTTTTTTTATCTGTCTTGTTTATTTGTAAAAACTTGGAAATAGAGAAAAATGGATAAAATCTTAGAGTACACTCATGAAGGAAACTCAGGAAGACCTGAATGCAAATCCTACACCAAAGACATTAGTTTTTTGACTTCCATTAATCATGTGAGAAATGAGGGAATTGGATTCATGAACTAATAAGGTACCTTCCATCCATAATCTATGATCCCATGAGCATATCCATGTTTCTTAACCAATTTACCTTAGTCTCCTTCTTTAACGAAAATGGAAAGACAGTAGAAGAGGGAGAGGACCATAACACTTTATCCTAGGAGCTTAATAAAACCAAAAGGAAAAAAAATAAGTTAGGAGAAAAAGGTTCATGAGAATATATTATCAAAATTATTTGGATGAGGACTTGAATTTGTGTTGTACTTTAAAGTTTAGGAAATATGCAGTATACACCTACACTGAGGGGTATGTAGTATAGAGAACTTATTCCTCCTCTTTCACAGATGGGAAAATTGAGCCTCAAAAAGATCAACAGAAATCTGTTGCTAAGTTCAAGCTTACACAGGTATTAAATAGTGCTGAAAGCAGTATTTGAACTCATATTCTATGCTTCCGAACATAGTGCTTTTCCATTTAACTCTACTGCCTCCATAATTAGAATTGTCATATTCTTTTAAGTGGTTTTCCATTCTTACTCTGCTTTTCTTTCCATTTGGTCTTGCTTGCTCAATCCCCTCATTGTTCTGCCATCTATCAATCATGTTCCCAATCTGAAAAATCTCTATTTTTCTCAAAATTCAATGTTTTAAAGTTATTGACCCCCATATTAATTGGTGTTGCCCGTACTGCTTGGACATATATCTTAACGCATCAATTCCAAATCATTTTGGCAATCAGATTTTTATATCACACAGTTGCATTTCCTGACTCAGTTATATGCATGTTTGTGTATATCTGAAAAATATCCATGTTTATATATGTTTTTATGTGTGTGTGTGTGTGTGTGTGTGTGTGAGAGAGAGAGAGAGAGAGAGAGGATACGACATCATGAATCAAAAAAGCATTTTGTTGACTACATTTGTAGGACTATAGAACATTCTAGAAAAAGCTTTCATAGAACTTTTCAGACTATAATGACCTCAGAGATCATTTTTACCCATATCCTCTTTTTAAAGATGAAGAAACAAGCTCAGAGAGAGTGAGTGATTTTTCTCAAGTCACAGTTCTACTTCAACTCAGGACTCCAAATCTCTAGCCTCCCATGGTTCTGTAGTACATTAAGCTACTTCTTAAAAAGGGAACAAAAAATAAGGGAGTCACAGTACGGTATGTAGTCAGGTAGGATGGAAAAAGGCAGACTGATGTTAAGAATCAAACCAGAGTGAAACCAAAGTGCATCCCTCCTTTGTATCCTACTCTTCAACCTATGTAAGAGAAACTCTAGGTTCTCCAGAGAGTGTTTAGTAAAGCATAGGAGGGCTATGGTCAGCATTACTGTGTGTGTGTGTGTGTGTGTGTGTGTGTGTGTGTGTGTGTGTGTGTATCTGTGCATGTGTGTAAAATGAGGGTGAGGGGAGTATCCACCATATTAAGCAACTACTTTGAAGTTCTGAAATGATGGAAAGTTAATTCTTCTTGCCAAGGGTGACCTCCTATGATTTCTCTAACTACTCTTTCCAGTAAACAAAGGGAGTTCAAGTAAACAAAGAAGGACATACTACTTCTGTGACCTTGGATGGGTCACTTAACTCTGTAGTTAAGTTCATAAACTATAATCAATTAATCAACAAACAGGAATTAATTAGGCATTTACTATATGCCTAGTACTGTTTGAAACACTGAAGAGATAAAGACAAAATGAAAAAAACGTACATATTTTAGGAGTCTACATTCTTTTAGGGGAGATTTTGTATGTGTCCTTGTGTGTGTGTGTGTGTGTGTGTGTGTGTGTTATGATACCATGAAGAAAAGAAGAAAATGAAGACCATCTTGGACAAAGGAAAAGAAACAAGAGAAGGAATGGCAGGTGTGAGGGAAAGTTCATAGATCAGACTGGCTGGATCATAAAATACATGATTTACCTGAGTGTGGGGTGCCTCAATTATAAGTTGAGGAGACTGAACCAGATCAAAGGTCTCTTCCGATTTCTTAATCTCTTACCCTTTGATCCTATCTCATTGGAGCAAGAAATGTTTGGCACCATATACGCATGCAGGGAGTACTGGCATAGATCAATATCAATTATGTCAGCCTTGGAACTTATCCTTTTGACATATATTAGATAGATGCTTGTACTAGAATATGACTTAAATTCATCAATCAATCCAGTTATTAAACATCCATGCTATGCCAGGCAACTCCTCAACAAAAGGGGGTATACAAACACAGAAAGAGTGAGGCTCTGCCATCAAGGAACCAGAAGGGGAAACCAGGCAGCCAAGATCTTGGGTATACTGATAACAGAATAAAGGAGTTTGTTGTAGGAAGTCAATGGGCCACTGATCCATGGTGTTATATGGGCCTAGCCAACATCTTAGTTGAGGCTCGCTTCTAAAGAAAAGTAGAGGTTCTTTCAAAAATGCTATGAGAATCCCTCATCCTTGTTGTTGTGGTTCATATCACAGTGATTTAATTGTTTCTGTCGATCAGTCAGTTGGCTTTTACTTAACACCCCAAGAGGATGTAAGTGCTCTGAGTGCTTAAAGATGGTTCTTAATTAAGGCCTTCTGCTTTTAAAATGAAGAAAGCTTTGCTTCCAGCCAAGTTTGGGTAGGATCCAGAATAGTCCTGGCAGTATTTGCTTTGTGGTAGGAAGCAATGCTTCCCCATATACCAAGTTAAAAAATTAATAGCTCTAGATTCCTTAATGAAACCATTAAAAGGAAAAACAAAGGAAAAGGTCTTCTTACCGAATAATACTGTGTACTCATATCATGCCAAGAGACCATAGAATGATGATGGCTTGTCCCAAAGTCTAACTAGAAAGTTTTCCCTCAGACAAAATGAAATTACCAAATATCAAAATAAATGAATTGGAATGCTTTTTCCATCAGATAAAGAATTCTATTCATAAATAAAGAATACTATTCATAAAAAAGAAATGAGAGACCCACCCATTCTACAACCATAAAGAAATATAATACAGTATATGATATCACACAATATGACAAATATGCTTGTGTATACATGGATAGGGGCATGTATTCATGAATAGAGGAATGATCTGTGATTAGGATAAGGAATTAGTGTATGGAATTCTGGGCAGGCCAACATTCCACCAATGTAGATCACTGTCCATCTCTGGTTAAGAATAGTGAAAGGACTCTAGCTTGTAGGGAGTTACTATCTAAAGCTAGAAACTGTAAAAAGTACGCTCTCATGTTAACTCTTTTAGGCACAGGGAACAGGAAAGAAAGTCCACCTTAGGATCAGAGAAAACTCAGTTCAAGTCCTGCCTAAGACAAACACTGACTATGTGATCCTGGGCAATTCACTGTGTCCAAAGGCAGCTCTCTAAGATTGCTTACCAGTGAGATTATTTATAGTAGCAGAGGAATTGTCTCTAAATAGCATGTCCTATAGAAATGAAATTACCAATATGATCTAAAGCCATTTTTTTTCCAGAATCCTAGTTCTCAAACTCTGGCTGTCAGATGTGTCTTTTGATCACTGAGCAATTTACGGGAAAAGCTCTTAACAATATATGTTGTGCATATAGGTGAGCTCCTGTGATCCTGAAAACCATGTACAATCAGACATCCATGAAAAGTAAACACACATATTATTAGGAAGTATTTTTTCCTTATTTAACTCTGGATCCTCTGTGGAATATGCTAGCTCTGAGAGTCTGTGTATTTAAAAAGTATTATGCATCCTAACTTTCATGTAAATACACCTAAACATCATATCTATATTATAGATGATAGATGATGCATAAAATATATCCTCTATAAGTAGATATGATTTATCTGCATGTCAGCATGCACATATATTGTTAGAGTTTTCCCTAACACTGATCCCTGACTTCGATCTCTGCAAATTTTCTGTCTTAATTCTGTCTACAACCCAATACTCCCTTTAAAAATAGCCTATATCTTTACAGATACAATTATGCAATGCCAAGAACAAGACCTTTAGAGAAAAAGTCATAGTAAAATATCATCACACCATGGTTTGTAATAATTAGGGGATATTAAGAAGGACACAATTCAAATTGTGATCTTCTTTGCCTCAGAAGACAAAAATAGGAGCGAGGGGTAAAACCCACAGGTAGAGAGATATTGGCTCATTGTAAGGTCAGTAAAAACTATTCCATAACCAGAGCTATACCAAAATCTGTAAATGGAATGGGATGCCTCAGAGAGTAGGGAGATCCCTCTCAAAGGAGGTCCTTAAGCAAAAGACAGCTTTTGTTACTCTAGGGAAGATTGTTGGTAAAAGAATAGATGGGATTAACTGACCTCTGAGGTTCCTTTCATGGCTTTAAAATAACATTTTCATCTAGATTTCCATAATAATAATTATTATGCTCTAATGGAAATAACATTTTGCTTAATTTGAATCCAGCATCTTTCTTTCATTATTCTGAAGCAATATATCTTCCAAAGACAATATTGTAGACTTCTATTTGGAGTCACGAGAATACGGGTGGGCCCAAATTCTACTTCTGTTTCTTTCTAGTGGTGAGAATGTGAATGAGACATTAATTCCTAACCCTTCTATAGTAAGATGGAAACAACACCACCTGTAGCATCTAGCTCATGGGGATATTGAGAAGACTAAACAGTGTATTCTTTCCTTCTTTTTTTTTTTACATTTTACTCATGCACACATATCAAATGGATGGATATATCTATATGGTATACTAAAAGTCAGTGTAGTTTTAAATTTAATAGCTTAAACATACATTCATATGAATACATATTATATATATATATTTCCCACATGTATAGATATAGTCAACATTATCAAACATTAATCTAGACAAAAACTATCTGTTCTCAAAGAGCCTATAATCTAATGGGAATAAAATAAAGACTGTGTGAAATGCATACTAGTTCATAAATGCCAGTGATCACTATTATTATTTTTATACTTCTAATAATAGGCATTATGTTATATTTTAAAGTCTGAAAAAGACTTGAAAATATTATCTCAATTATCTTCACCACAATTATCTTAACAACAACCAGTAAAAGCAAGTATTCTCATTTTTTAGATAAGGGAACTGAGTCATACAGAGGCTAAGTGACTTGTCCAGGGTCATGCAACTAGTAAGCATCTGAGGCCACATTTGAACACAGATATGCCTTCAAGACTAATCCTCTAACCACTGTGCCGCCTGAATATTTCATTGTTATTTCCGTTACCATTTGTTCTCCAACAAGGGCTTGATACAGTTATCTGAGAGTTGAGTTTTCACAAAAATTGTCTGTAGTGATGCATTAAAGAAGCCTTGTTTTGGATTACTTGCATTTCTACTCAAATCATGAAATCCGTGTCACTATTATCATATCAGTATCACATATCATCAAAGGGAGAAGGAAAGACTTCTCTTAAATCCAAAATTTACATTCAATTGAATTTTTTTTAAAAAGTTAAAAACCCTCTTGTAGTATATAATATGTGAACCTTTAAAATCACTTACCATGGCCAGTTACTTAGTTCCCCTAGGGAGTTAGGGCAGTATTCTAAAGTAAAGAGAAAATAGGACTCTGGTGATAAAAGAACTCATAGAATCATCAGATTGAGAGTTGAAAAAAAGGCTTCAGAGATTATAAAATTCAAAACATTATAGATTAGGAAATTAGACTTTAGCAAATTAAAAGTTTGTCACATTGTTTTGTTTGCTTATTTGTTGGTTTTTTTATTTGTTTGTTTGCTTTTTACTGGAAATCTAACCCATTACTTGGTTCGATATTGTTTCATTTTTAATATATTAATTAATTAGTTAAATATGAAAAAAACACACCCTGTGATCTCAACTAAAAAAAAGATAAGGGGATGTCAGCAGGGTAAGGCAGTAGATACAAATGAGAAAACATCAGTTAAACCAGAAGACCTGTAACAGAATAACTAATGGTGTAGATGTTTAATGGAATGACAAATAATGATGAAGATGTCTCAGTATTTCAGTTCCAGTAAGTTCAGACACTGTCTGACAGATGAATGGAGTCATGGGCAGGCCTTCTTTTTCCAAAAGTCCCCCTTTGAAGCCCAAACTTAAGAAGTAAGTTGATTTAAAATGGATAACTGTGGGCTATTTTTTCCAATAAGGAAGAAGGAAAAAAAAACCACAGCTACCCCCACAGTTTCCTAATATTAATTTAAATGTCTGTGTACCACTAAAGAATTGGTATTTCATTTATTTGTTCAGTGATTAATTCTTCTAGCCATATGTTTTTAATGTCTGAATGTGGCATGTGCTGTACATCTTTATTTATAATTCATAAATTGACTAATATGTATATGGATTCAATCCAAGAGGTTGGAATAAAATCTTCACCATATTTCAGCACATTGGCCTAGCTGACATTATCACTCTCTATCAACCTTTTCTTTCTAAATTTCAGGAAGTAATAAAACACTCTGTAATATCTGCTGACATGAGAAAAGCCCAGATGGTTTGAACTAGGAGGAAAGTATAAAGTCCATGGTTTTGAAGAGACATAATATACGACTTTTCCACAAAATACATTGAAGTAATAGATTTACTATGTTTTAACCCAAATGGGAAGATTTTCAACTAAAATTCTCATGCTTTCAATTAAAGGTGTACTTTCCATCAAAAGCATCAGCATTTTACAGCAGAATCTGAAATAAAAAGAGACATTAAAAATGACATTAAAGAATTCTGGCTTTCAGGCAGAATTAAGAGCAGGAAATTCTGTTAGATAGCAGGAGAGGATGTCCTTTCTTTACAGCAGTTTTGAAAATATTTTTGTAATTGCAATGGGTAACTTTCTAATGATAAGGATAAATCTCAACAGTTAGTCTAGATTAAATAGTCATCTTGCCCTAGGGTTTCATTTAGATTGGATCTAAGATGGGAAGTTCATTTTGCATTTGTGCAGCCTTCATCAATGATATATTATTTTTGAGATAGGGAGATCAACCCTAAGGCAGCAGCTACACCTCCCCATTTATTGTGAGGAGTGTGGAGTGGAGAGTGTAGTGATCAAAGACAAGGTTTGATGGACACAAGGACACATCAAGGGAAGTAAGGACAATGACAGCCTCTATTTGTGTTTTATTTAATTGACTGCTGATTCTAACCATACTCTATCATAGTTTAATTGTATCCAAGTAAGTCCCTTGGTCCTGTCTCCTATTCTATCCCCAGTGATAGAAAATCCATAAGGACCCTTATCTTCCAGTTGCATTGATTTCACATTTCAGCTTCCATAAGTGATCTGACACCCTGATTCCACACTTTCTATATCTATATCTACATTATGGCCAGTCCTAAAGGAAGCATGAGTCAAAATTCCAGTGGACCCTGCACTGTAGTACTTCTTTGCCTAGTCAAGGAGGGACTTAAATTGAGTATACACTAAGTAAGTATCCTAGGTCTATGTATTTCCCTGTGGTACTTGGTGCATTAATGAGATATGGATGAGAAGAAAACAATTGCCTTCTGAAAATACCTTTTATTCTGGGCCAGTTTCATTTGGAAGACTAGATACAAAGGATCTTGGAAATACTTAACTTGAAAGCAGAACATCTGGAATGGAGGATTTTGTATAAAGGGAGCAAGAAGATATAATCATAGCCTATGAGTAATGAGATCTAAAGATCTATGAATCTGTCCTCCTCAGAAGAGGCTGTAATCACCATACCCTAGATGCATAGGACTGAGATGGCCAACAGGTTGCCCTGAAGAGTTGAGAACAAAAGCTAGCAGAAGGGAACAAGATCTAGCAAAGAAAACTATATTGACAAGCCACTATAAGGCTAGAGTCTGCACCATTATAGACTTGAGATACCCTTCCACAGATGGTTAGAAGTGCTCTGGATTTTCCATTTTGGCTATCATCTATTGAAACAATCAATACAATTTATTGTAGAGAAAAGAGCATTAGACAAGGGTCAGGAGGATCTGAGCAGTTCCAATCCAGGCTCTGCTATTTACTACCTGTGTGAGATCTTGGCCAGAACACTCTGGGCTTCAATTTCTGATGCTGAAATGAAAATAAGAATCATACTAAAGAATCTCTAAGGTCCCTTCCAGCTCAGAATCTATAATCGACTATAGGAAGTTCTCTGCAGGCAGCCATGGGGGACACAGACCAATAAGTGAAGCGTGGATGGCCTCTGGCTAGAAGAAGTTTGTAATCTAGTTAAGCACATGGCCAGGCAGCAATTAATCAATAACCTGGCATTTATAAAGCATCCGACAAGTGTCAGGTACTTTGTTAAGCACTGGAGACAGAAAGACAAAATGAAAAAGGTTGAGTTTTCTAGCAGGTGGTTCTCTTAGGGGAGATAAAGTGTGTGTCTATGAAAGTGTGTGTGTGTGTGTGTGTGTGTGTGTGTGTTCCTATTATCTCTATCTCTATATATGAAATGAAATCATGTCATGAAAGATAGAGTTACAGAGCAGAGGCTCACTGGACTTGAAGCTGGAAGTCCTCAGTTGAAAGACAAGTCTTGCTCCTTAATGACCTATCAAGAGGTGAATGACAACACTGCCCAAAGTGCCCCACTTCAGATGACCATCATTTACTATAAAAGAAAAAAAAAAGATTTTAGTCAACTTGAAACTGCACATTTGACTAGTTCCTAATGGAAGTGTCTATATACAAGAGATTCCTTGGCTTCCAATGCCAAGCTTATTGTGAGATTTTCCTGTTTTTGAAATAAATAAAAATACTGAATCACTTAGCTGAGAAGCAAGCTAACATTTGAAGCCTGTACACGCTAATCATGTCATAACACATAAGAGTTGTAAAACACAATAGCCAAATGGAAACTCCACAAATACCAGAGTTTTGACACAGAAAACAACCTTTCACTATCAGCTTATGCCTTGCTTGAAGCAGGTTCTCTTGAGGGGTTATAAACCTATGAACTTCTTTTGCTAACCTTTGCTTCTAAGGAATTGTTACCACAGCTGTTATTCAAACCCATATCCTCTGACTCCAAAAGAAAACTCTTTTTTTTTTTTCAGATTTTTTTGCAAGGCAATGGGGGTTAAGCGGCTTGCCCAAGGCCACACAGGTAGGTAATTATTAAGTGTCGGAGACCAGATTTGAACTCAGGTATTCCTGACTCCAGGGTCGGTTCTCTATCCACTGAGCCACCTAGCCACCCCAAATTCAACTCTTTTTTCACTGAAGCATGATGCCTCAAAAATAATTTCCTTCATATTATATCACAAGAATCTCCAAATGGATATATCTCACACACACTCACACACACACACACAAACACACACACACATACACACACACTCATATGTCATATAAGCAAATTAGAGGAGCAAAGGAGCAAAGAAGGAATTATGCTTCAGATCTATGACTAGGGGAAGATTGGATGACAGGAGAGATAGATCATACAAGAAAAAATAGACAATTTTGATTATACAAAATTATGAACTCATCATGCACATCCACATCCACACAAACACGAATGTAGTTAAAATTAGAAGGAAAACAAGTAACTGGGCAAAAAATAAACTTCACAGGAAATTTTTTTCTAATAAGTCATCTCCTATTCAAAATACATTTAAAAACTGATTCAAATTTATAAAACAAGATCCATTTTCCAATTGATGAATGACCAAAGGATATGGACAAGCAGGTTTCAAAAATTAGAAACTGATCAACAGTCACGTGGAAAATACTTTAAATCATTAATAAGTAATTTAGGGAACCATTTGGAACTATACTCAAAAGTGTATAAAGCTATACATGTTTTTTGATTCAGCAATATCAATAGTATATACTCCAAAGACATTAAAGAAAAAGGAAAAGCAATTATATATACAAGAATATAGCAGCTCTTTTTAAGGTGATGTCAAGAAATTAGACATTGAAAGCATACTCATCCACTGGGGAAGGGCTGAGTCAGTTGGGGTGTATGCATATGAGTGGAATGCTATGATATTATATGAAATGATGAGTAGTATGAGTTTAGAACAAAATGGGAATACTTATAAGAACTCAAGGAAATGAATTGAGCAGACCTAGAACACCTATAGGAATATTGTAAAGCTGTTCAAATGTGGAAGATATAATTACTTTAATCAAGAAAATAAGGTGAAAGGAACCTTGAAGAAAAAATGTTATCCATTTCCAGTAAGAAAACTGATTAGATCTTAATACAGTTTGAAACAGAATTTTTTTCACATTCTTGATGTTTCTTGCTATTATTTTCATTAATAACCATTATTTTGGAAATATATTTTGCATGACTTCACATGTATAATTGATATGTTTGCCTTCTCAATAGCTGGGGAGGGATATGAGGGAGAAAATTTGGAACTCAAAATTTTTTTAGAAATGACTGTAATAAATAAGATGCCTGACAAACCAAAAAATAAGAAAAAAAGTGAAAAAAGTCATTAATGATTAGATAAAGGAAAATTAAAGCAACTTTCAGATTCTACCTTAACCCCAGGCAACTGCAAAGATGATAACAACGGAAAGCTACACCTGTTGGAAGTGTTTCAGGAAAACAGAAACACAAGCATATTTTTGATATAGTTGTGCATTTGTTGAACCATTTTTATATAAATTAATTTGGAACCATACCTACAAAGTCACTAAATCCAAGTATATACTCTATCTATCTGTCCATCTGTCTATCCCTCTTTAGATCTAGTCATCTATACACATGTACCTATGTTTATGCATGCAAATATGTGTGCATCTACTAGCAGGCCTAAATTCCAGAGAGGAAAAAGACCTATGTATATAAACATAAACTCCTTTCAAAGTAGCCAAAGAGGAAAAACCCAAGTGCCCTCCTAGTAAGGAATGGCTAAACACATTGTGGCATATTAGTGTAATAGATATTATTTACCCATGAGAAATGATGAAATGAAGATTTTCAGAGGAAACCAGAAAGACATCTGTGAACTGAAAAATATAGTTCTAGGAATCGAGGGAGCAGACTAGGAAAACAGTTTAGATAATGACAAAATAGTAGGAAAAAAACGACTTTGAAACACTTAAGAACTCTGATCATGACAATGATAAAATATAGCTCCAGAGGAACGAAGTGAGCTACTTATTTGACAAAGAGATACAGTTAAAATACAGAGAGAGACACAAACATTTTCTGGCCTAGTCAATATGAGGATTTGTTTGCTGGATTGTGACTGTTTATAATGAAGTTTTTTGGTCTGCTTCTCTCTGTCTCTGTGTCTATGTCTCTCCACCCCTCCTTCTCCTTTCCCTTCTTTTTTTCCTTCCCTTCTTCCCTCCTTCCTTTCTTCCTTTTTAAGCATTTCATGTGGAATGCACAGTGGAATGCACAGATTATAAAAATGCATATAAAATAAATATGCATTTTTAAGAGTCATAAATAGAGAAAAAGAGAAAAAGTAACTTAAAATGAAATGCTATATTTTTTTCTTTTAGGCATCTACAGTGGGTGACTGTGCCATAAAAGTGAGACCATCTTCTTCTCTAATGTTAATAGCAATACTTTCTATGTCTGACTTTATGTCATTTTTATTCATGTTATTTTAGATATATGAGAATGTAGAGAATGATTCTTCCATCAGTCATTCAATGACTCAACTAAATCATTGCTGGCATTCTTCGATTATTTATTCCCTCAGGTATACTAATTTAATTCAACAAACATTTGTTAAATATCTACTTCCCTCAAGAAGCTGAAATTCTACTTAGGAAAATATACAAATAATTAAAAACCAAGAAAATAGAATGCATCCTGCATCAAATGCTCACTATCTGTGTGACCTTGGGCAAGTCACTTAACTTTCTGGATCCTCAGTTTATTCACCAATGAAATGAGGGGGACTGGACTAGATAGAGATGACTCATGGATTATCCTTTGAAGGAAGCTAAGTATTATTTGAGGGGCAGGTTTAAAAAAAAAGATTTTTAGCTATGGTGGGTCATTGGGCAAAAGCATTGAAGGTGAAATTAGAATCTTGACTCTAGGGAATAGCTATCAGGTTAACTTGAATAAATAGGGATCAGATGAATGAAAAGTACCAATGTACCCATAATGCTGGTCAGCTGTTGTCTCTCTACTGACACTCTTCCTCGTTGGGTGTGTGTGTGTGTGTATATACATATATATACATACACACACACACACACACACACACACACATATATATCATACAATTTATATTTGACAAAAATGTTTAAAGCTTCCCTTTAAGACTATTATAAATCTTTCCCTTTGGTAGAAATACTTAACAATAATCTTATAAAATCTGGATTTCCTATGATTTTCATCATGGAGAGATAAAAAATAACACTAGTAGATGGGATTCTGGGTGAAAGAAAGTTTAGTAAAATTAGAAGTACTGAAAGGCAAATGTCATCTAGACTAATCTCTTCATTTTTATTAAATCCTGAGGCTCAGATCATTGTCCATCAGCAGAGGCTGGCTCAAGATATAACTATATCACTCACAATCTTCAACAATTCTCCTCCATAATGTTATTCAAATGAGTTTATATCTAAATTCTGTACTCAAAGTGTTGCTGCCGTTGGCTATTTAGGCTCAATTCAAAGCAACTGTTATTTCTTAGAAGATTAAAAATCCTTATTTTTCTGTTAACAAAAATCACTAGTTAATCCAAATGGAGTTGATTTAATGTCTCGTTTCCCCTTGGTCCTGTTTAAAAAATCTACTTAGTAGTCTATGTATGCATGGCTGTATCTCTTTACTTATTCACTACAGACAGACTATCAAGATAAATTTTAGATATTTCAACTAATTTACTCATCCCTTTGACTTTTAGACTATGTTCTCAAGTTCACTACTTGACTTACTAGTGATGGAAAGGGATGAACATGAATAGCAAAGTCTACATATCACAATCTTGCTAATTAGGGTTAACCCCCCCCAACATATTGGTGTATTGGTGACTTGGTTTCTCCTAGTGATAAACTCTCTCTTCCAATAAAGGTTTTTATCCACAATTATACAGGATTGCACAGCTAACAAGTGGTAAGTAAAAGACTTGAACCCAGCACTTCCTGTCTCCATTCTATCATACTACCTCTGATAATATAAATACTGAACAGTAAACATTCCATATAGCTTTCCCAAGTATCATACAGTAATCAGAACCTGGGTAACATCATGAAATACCAGACCATATACATCACATTTAGCCTAATAGGATCAGTTAAGGTACTATAGAAATAATGAGCCAAGCAGAATGCAGCATACAGTATACAGTATACAGTAAAAAATATTCATTATATATAGAAATTATATATAGCCAATATTATATATATATCCAATATATAGAATATTCTTCTGAGTATCATAAATACATAAATCAATTACAAAGGACTTAAGAAGGAAAATATAACTTCCTTCCAGAGAGAGAATGGATAAAAAAGAAGTATGCATTGTATAGTTTTATATAAGTGTAGGCTTCTGTGTTAAATAGTGACTTTCTCTAGTGAAGAGGGAGGAGGAAAGGAAGGAGATTGTTCAAAACTTAAAATGTAACAAAAAATTAAATGCAAAAAAGGATGAAAACTAAAATGAAGCTTAAAAAGAAAAAGATCAACTAACATAATGTGATTTTCAATAATTCTCTAAAAGGACTCATTTATGGGGCAGCTAGGTGGCACAGTGGATAGAGCACCAGCCCCAGAGTCAGGAGGACCTGAGTTCAAATGCAACCTCAGACACTTGATAATTACCTAACCATGTGGCCTTGGGCAAGTCACTTAACCCCATTGCCTTAAAAAAAAGCCTTAAAAAAGGACTCAATTACTATTGATTTTTTTAGGTTGAAAATAACAGCTTGGCTTCAACATAGATGCAATAGATATTTACTACATGTAACTACAGTTACTACATATAATACTTTTGCTTAACAAAAAGAAAGGCAAGAAAGCCCCTCTTTTCTTATGTAGTCAGAGATATATTTTCTATCCAGTTTAGCTACTAATATCAAAGTCATGAAGATATCAGAGTATTTCCCTTGATAAAGATCTGGTATTCTTCTGAATATATTTTAATGTAAACCTTATTAAATCTTACTGAGTGAAATGTTAATTGTTACATTAAAAAAGTAACCATGTATGTGATTCCATGATTTGGGTTACCATTGCTAAATAGTTTCCCATCCAATGGTCAAGGCTAGGGTTGATAAGCCTTTTTGGTACATAAAATAGGGTATCCTAGGATACCTGATTTGTCTGCCAACAAAATGGACAGGAAGCAGTTTGGTAGAATGTTCCTGAGTCTGTGCATTACCATTTAGCATGCTTTAGTTCAAAGAAGTTAAACAATTGCCAGCTGTCAATCCTGGATAGTCTATTTTCTTATTCTCATGATTTGGGGGCAAATTGCTTAAACTCTCCAGAATTCAAAAAATATATCTATACACAAACATACATACATATGTATGTATGTATAAATATGTATAGATCTATGTTGTGCATGCATTTGTGTATCTATATATGTGAATTATATTTGGATATATATATATATATACATTCACAAATATATATTATAAATATACTTGAGATAAGAACACAGAGCATAACTTACTCTAGGATTAAGATTTATTAACATTAATATTGTATTATATATTAAATATATATTTACATATTATATTAAAACTAGTATAATATTAGGTAAAATAATTCCTATTTATAATGGTGATATGCTTGGTCAATTTAGTCCTCTGACTCTTTGTGACTGACTCTACATGGGATTTCCTTGGCAAAGATGCTGGAATGGTTTACTATTTCCCTATCCAGCGCATTTTAGCAATGAGAAACTGAGGCAAACAGGGTTAAGCAACTTGCCCAGGGTCACACAGGTAGTATGTGAGACTTGATTTGAACTCACTAAGCCTATCTACCCTATCCACTGCGATATGAATTTGCCCCAATTTGATAATATTGGACATCAACTCACCCTGATTGTAATATGTCCTCTGTTAGAATTTGTGAGAACCAAGATGGAAAGGATCCAAGTATTTATTTTCAGGGGCATATAAAACTGTAGCTTGTTGGGTCTAGTGTCATAATGTGTCTGCTGTACATGGACCAGACTACAGAGAAACATCACCAGTGCAAATGGGTTTATCACTAGATACCAGGTAATGATTTTTTTTTAAATTTGGTTATCATGACTCACAAAATAGGTCAAAACAGAGAACTATCCTCTAACCTTTTGGGCTCCCTTTTATTATGTGATAGCTGTAGCAGAATGTAGAGGAGAAAATAGTGAGGTAGTTTGTGGATATCAATAGCTATGCATTCTATAAACATTTATTAGTCATTGGCCAAAAGGCTGACTTATCTCTAGAAGAACTGAACTATATACATTTATACACATTTTTAGTGAGGAAAGTCACATAAACCTCCTGAATAAGATCAGGTAAATGCTCACCTTTCAGGCCCCAGACACTCAGGGTCAAAGTTAGGACTCCAGTAGGAAGAATGTGAAGATGATTGCCATAGAGTAAGGAATGGTGAGAAGTTCAGGAAGTAATGTAAAAGTCATGTCTAGGCCGGAGGGATTTGTTCAAATGCATGCAGGAAGAAAACCCATCTTTCTTGATAGTAAAACAATTTTAAGATACTCATTATATTTCAAATTTTCAAGCATCCCCAAAAGGGAAGAACTATAAAAAAATAACAAAAGAAATCATCCAGTGCTTTTTACCCAAGAAGGCAACCAGACAATAAGATGCTAGAAAGCACCAATCCAATCCAAATGCTCAGTTTCTCCTATCTATAAAAGACATTAGGAGAAAATTCTATCTTATCAAAGTTATCCTTGAAGCAACATGAAGGGAACAGGACAGGATTTCCCAGATGATTACCTACAATAGGCCATGCTAATATAGTCGCATAACTGACTGAAAGATATAATAGAAAGATAGCATTGTGTCTACTATGTCTTTTGTTTTATTTTAGATTTTTGCAAGTCAATGGGGTTAAGTGACTTGTCCAAGGTCACACAGCTAAGTAAACATTAAGTGTCTGAGACCAGATTTAAACTGAGGTCCTCCTGAATCTACTGAACCACCTAGCTGCCCAATGTCTACTATTTCTTGAATTTTTTTCCCAAAAGAATTCAGATTTAAAGGCTCTTCACAAACAATTTATATAATATTAAAATAATTCAAAACTCTATGGCGAGTATGATGCTGGTGCTTCATAGGCCTGTGCGGAATCAATGATTCAGTATCAACAGTAAATACAGCAGAAAGCAGGGAGATGTGCACTAATAACCTATGATATTTAAGAGTTGTATAGAGCATATACTGCAAACAGAAAACAGATCACTTATAAATACTAAAGTTTATCAAAGGCTTTTACCCCATAATGACAGTATATTATTTGATTCAATTTGTTCAGTTGTTTCAGGCTTTTTGTTACTCCATTTGGGTTTTTCTTTGCAATTTTCTTGCCATTTCCTTTTCCAACTTATATTACAGATGAAGAAACTGAGGCAAATAGTGACACTCAGAGTCACATAGTAAGTTCCGAGGCTAGGGTTGAGCTCAGGGCAATAAGTCTTCCTGACTTCAGGCCTGGGCACTCTATTCAGTGGGATACCTAGTTGCAATAAATGAATAAAATGGAGAGAAAGATACATACATACATACATACATACATATATACATATGTTATAATTAAAGTATTTGTATAATTTTAAATTTAATACCGTTCCTCTTGAAATCAGCAAATTTCACAAATCAGAGCTGGATTTATTATTTTATCAATTGCCAAATCTTAAGAAAGTGATGGAGAAAACTATAATAATGCAAATTTAATTTAAAAGAGTGTCATGTACTCTTTATTTTTCCTTGAAGGGTCAGTTGTTAAAACATTTAGCAGGGCATCCACCCTTAGAAAAGCAAATTTGTAGAATGAAAGATACGTACATTTACATTTTGATCTTGAAGAAGGAAACATCTGTCTGATATTTATAAGCTGAGTGATCCTACGTAAGTCACTTAATACAAACAAAATACAATCTGCAACAACTGAGGTAGTTACCAGAGTAAAGGATCTTCCCAGACAGATCTTCACATGTATCCAAAGAAAACAAAATTGCTTCTATCAAGGCAAATTATTACCAGTATTCATGATATATTCTTGGAAGTACTACGTGATTTGTCCAAAGTAACATGACTACTAGGTGTCAAAGATAGGATTTGAACCCAGGACTTCCTGATCAACTACCAACTTTTAAGTCATTAATCCATGCTAATTCTCTCTGCTGGCCATTTTTTATATAGAAATCCTTCAAGAAATTGGTTTCCAAGCTTTGGAGGCAGACCCTTGTGAAGTCTGGCATCTTGAGAATCCCCACCTCTCTTTGTATAGGACCTGCCCCAAATATTTCTTGTTAATTCCTCAAAAGAATGAACTTATGGGAATCTGGGTGTATGTGGGAAATGGAGGAAATTGGAAGTGCTTCTGAGTATGGTCAGGATCAAAAAAGGAAGTTTCTAATTCTAACAACCTCTTATTCTTTCATTAAATTTAATAGGGAAGTCAAGCATCCTTCCCTTAGAGGTCACAACTTGAGAAAGACCCAAAAGGAGGGGTTAGTCACAAAACTCATTAAGAACATTACCATGTGTTCTCTCTCTCTCTCTCTCTCTCTCTCTCACTCTCTCTCTCTCTCTCACTCGCTCTTGCTCTCGCTCTTGCTCTTGTTCTCTCTCACTCTGTCCTTTATTCTATTTAAAGTCAATCTTAAATTTCCCCAGAGTAAAAACTGATTATAATATATTTTATAGTTGCAATCAGTTTATCTGTGGTTTTATGATGTAGGTTGTATGTATCTATACCTATATGTGTGTATCCATATATTCATATGTACACAAATATTCATAAACCTATAGAAACAGAGAATGAGAAATACCCCCATGAAGCTGAGCTGCTGGTTTCCAAATGAAAGAATGAATGAAAACCTAAGCCTTAAAGAACTCTAATATTAAACCATATGATTTCACTTGGCTGAAAATCATAGAGCTATGAAAATGGATACTTCAGAGTTTAGATATAAAATTTAAGTCAAATACCACTCCTTTCACAATCCTTATTTCTTATCTTCTTTTCCATCATCCAGTTGTGATCATTGAATAGATTACTGCTACAATACTCACTTCTGCTACACTTTCCTTTCCCTGGATGTGTCCTGTTTACAAAGTAATGAGATATGGCAGCCAAGAGAGAGAATTTGGCTATACTAAAAAAAAAAAAAAGCAGTGGATGTCCAGGACCTTGACAATCCTTGAGCCTTACCCTGGTGTTGTCGACCAGTACATTAAAGATAAAAAACTATGACTAAACTACAGGACATTCAGAAGAGGGCTTTGAATACTTCTGAGGATCAGTAAAGGAAAGGAGAATGTTAAGTCTTGATAGAAAGTAATCTCTTTGACTGGAGGAAACAGTGTTGTTTCTGTATTCTAGAATCTAGAAAAAAGAGACTTGCTACACAGTAGGTGGTGAATAAATGTCTGATGACTGAGAGAATTAGCAGGGATGAGATAGCAAAATTTGAATACTTTAAAAGTTAGAGGTGAAAAAGAAATTAGTTTTTCCCTGTTTAGACCCAGAACAAAAGTTCTGGGGAAACTGTGATATGGTAATTTGATGTTGGCTAAAAATCCTAAGTTTCAGAACCATACCACGGTGGAATGGCCTGCCGCCTAAGGATGTAGTTTGGACCACCTCCCTCCAAGAATCTTCAGACATAGACTGGATGATCCATGGTCAGATATGGCAGAAAGAAGAATCTTGTTCAGATGTGGGCTATGAGACATCAGAATTTCCCTTCTAAACCCCTGAGATTCTCCACTCTACATACCCCCCTTTCAACATGACAAAGCTCATACACAGTGAAAAAAAACCCAGCTTTCTTGTTTTGGTCCAAGGAAATAACTAATGCGCATTTCAGGGGAGGTGAGAGGGTCTGGTAAAAAAAAAAAAAAAACCTGAATAAGGCAAAGTTTTATGACAACATTCAATTACCAAAAGAACAATCTCATCTGAAATATGTACATTATGTGATTTACAACATCCTTCTACATATGCCATGCCTCTTTAAAACTAAAAATCTGTTTTGCAGGGAGAAAGGTTCATATCCAAGCTAACATATTGCAGGCCCCAGCAAAACCCAATAAAGCCTTTGCAACTCTCCAAATTTATCTGATGTCAAAAGCAGCAGGCTCGATACATCATACATTTATGTGATCAACTAAATGGCTGGAAGCAAATTTGACATTAAGATGATAAACACAGCTATTAACAGAAATCAAGGTCTACAGTCATCAGGTCCAGTAAGCTAATTAATCTTGGCTCTGTCCTAAAGATTCCTTGAGCCTGGAAATCTAAAAGCACATTTCAAACCTGCTGACATTCAAAATCTTGTATATATGATGAACAAGAAGGGGGCAAGGCAAGGCCAAGATAGGGATTAACTGCCATCTTTGCTTCCTAAAGTCTAGAAAAGAGAAGTGGGCATTGTAATGGCTTGTTGGGTCAGTTAGTCATGGACAACCTTACATCATAAAATCACAGATAAACTGACTGCAACTATAAAATATATTATAATCAGTTTTTACTCTGGGGAAAAGTTAAGATTGACTTTAAAAAGAATCAAGGGCAGAGAGAGAGAGAGAGAGAGAGAGAGAGAGAGAGAGAGAGAGTTAGTTTTTCATAGATCATACTGAGAGTGACAGTAAATTGTGATAGTCATATAGTCTGTCTAGAATTGATATCAATGTGATCATGAATGAATGTTCTAGAAGATTATAACCTTCAGAAATGCAAATTGCCTATGACCCAACAATGGAAAACAGAACTTACAGGAAAAAGTCATGCCTCTTATCATAGGAATTAATTGTTATAAAATTTAGTTAATCATACACATAATGAGATTTTTAAAGAATTGAATAGTATACATATATTCTCTACTTTCAGGAAAGAAGAAAAGAAGGAAAGGAAAGAAGGAAGGAAGGAAAGAAAGAAAGAAAGAAAGAAAGAAAGAAAGAAAGAAAGAAAGAGAAAGAGAGGAGAGAGAGAGAGGGAAGGAAGAAAGAGAAAGAAAGAAAGAAAGAAAGAAAGAAAGAAAGAAAGAAAGAAAGAAAGAAAGAAAAAGAAAGAGAGAGAGGAGAGAGAGAAGGAAGGAAGGAAGGAAGGAAGGAAGGAAGGAAGAAAGAAAGAAAGAAAGAAAGAGAGGAAGGAAGACAGAAAAGAAGGAAAGAAGACAGAAAGGAAGGAAGGGAGAAAGCAAGGAAGAAAAAAAGATAGAAAAGAGAATTTACTAAGTCTCAGAATTTGCTAAGTGTAAAGCTAAGAGCTTTACAAACAATAGCTTATTTGATCCTCACAACAACCCAGAGAGTTAATTGCCCTAATTATCTCCCTTTAACAGTTGAGGAAACTGAGTCAGAAAGAGGTCTATTGCCTTGTTCAGGGTCACATATCTATTAAGTACATGAAATCAAATTTGAATGCACTTTTTCCTGACCTCTAACTTCTTGACTTTAATCACTGCCCAGCTGCCTCATGAGCAGGAATTTAATCTAGAAGAGACCTTAGAATACCGGTTGTCCAACCTCTTCATTTTGCATATACTGAGACCCAGAGAGTTAAGTGACTTGCCCAAGGTCAAACAGGTCCTAAATAGCAGAGCAAAAATTTAAATTTAGTTCCTCTTCCCCAAATTTGGACTTTCATTCCACTAGTACATGCTGCCTCTCCTAATGACACTGTTTTTGGACACACCAAGATTTAAGATGACGGAAAAAAGACAATTAATTAGGGAAGGTAAATATAGAAATTATCACATTGGCAGGAACAAATTCTCTTTTTAGTGACCAGATAATCCCTTTAAGAAATTATAGGGGACGGCTAGGTGGCACAGTGGATAGAGCACCGGCCCTGGAGTCAGGAGTACCTTGAGTTCAAATCCGGCCTCAGACACTTAATAATTACCTAGCTGTGTGGACTTGGGCAAGCCACTTAACCCCATTGCATCACAAAAAAAAAAAAAAAAAGAAATTATAGCCAATTCTGAAAAAAAAAATGTTTACAAGAAGTAAATACATTAACATTTTTATTGTGTTCATTTTTTTTTAAATCATTGATTCCCTTAAACAAGACCCTGCAATATTTTGCCACATGCTAAACTATTTAGGTCATACTCTCTTTTTGCATTTCTCAAAGCTGAAGTGAAGGCATCCTTTTCAGTTTCTACCTCCAGGGAGGATTACATTTGGTATCCAAGATGGCAATTGTTTACTTAGTTGATTCCCTCGCTTTCTAGGGGTACAAAAACATCCTCAGTGAGTTGTACAGTTCTGGATTTCCTTAATGATTTTTTCCCTTTTAATTTTAAAGTTTTCATTTTAATTCAATTAATTTAATTTAATTATTTTAATTTTGTTTTTTTAGGTTTTTGCAAGGCAAATGGGGTTAAGTGGTTTGCCCAAGGCCACACAGCTAGGTAATTATTAAGTAACTGAGGCCGGATTTGAATTGAGGGACTCCTGACTCAAGGCCGGTGTTCTATCTACTGCGCCACCTAGCCGCTCCCCCATTATTTTAGTTTTAACTTAATTTTGACTCATTTTTCCTGTCTAATTTTAAACACAGGCTTTAAACACAGGGTAGATATAGTAAAAATTAGCCAAGAGAGTTGGAAGGATAGTTTGTATATAACTGGACCAATGGCAAAAGAAAAAATCCTTTATCTTCACTCCAGTGTAGCCCAGTGGGAAGAACACTGGTTCTGGAGTGGGAACTCTAGGGTTTAAACACTAACTAGCTCTGTGAAACCATGAGCAAGTCATTTCTCTCTCCAGGTCTCAGTTTCCCCATCTGCAAAACACAGAGTTGGACTCAGTGGCCTCTAAGTTTCATAACAGCTTTATTCCTATGATCTCATGATTGTCAAAGTGCAAAGAGCTGCCAACACTTGAACCAAGGGGCTCAGATTCCAAAGGCAGTTAATTAATTACCCAGTACTTTTGTAATGTTCTATGTTCCTTCACATCAGACTTCCCTGCCCCTCATTTCTATGAGAGACCATGCCTTTGAGTCATGAGCTCCATGAAGATATTGTCCACTAAGTCTTGTCTGAATTTCTGGAAAACTTTATTTGAATTTGAAGACATAATTCTTCATCTGTGTTAAATAACTTCCAAATCTTTAACTTTTCTTGTTCATCCTGGACCTCCTTCATTTCTCCTTGATCTCAAAAGTCTGGTAACACAAACAGCATAATCCAAAGAGCTACCAATGCCTGAGGAAGATGACTTTCCATGTTTGAATGGCTTATTCCTATTAACTCTTATTAGTATTTTTAATAATGATATGATCATGGTCTCCCCACTTCTTTTCCGGCTTTATAATGTCTTTGCTTTATGATGCTCATCTCTCCTCCTCCAACTGTGCCCTTTTGTCAAACTCCCCTGTGATTTTAAAGCTTCACAATATTAAGACCATAGCAATTATATCGGCTCCCTACCTGAGAAAAATGGCTTTGTTTCAGCACCTACTCATTAGAGCATATTTAATTTGGACATCAACAAATTGTTAAACAAAAATAAAAATGAAATCACTGATCCTTCTGGCACTCCTCACCCAAAAAATCTCTAACATTTCTTAAGGGCTTTTTCATGTCTCAGAGGTTCAAAGCCCCCCCCCCTCTAATTTTCAACTTTTTAATGTAGTGCTATTTCTTTTATGTATTGGTTGTGTTAACTTTTCACTAAAATCAGAATACTGGAGGATGTTCAGTAAGGCCCAGCAGGCAGATTTCAGTTTCCTATTAAACATTCCATGTGCATCCATCAAGTCATTACAATATTCTACATATCTGTCAAACTTTGTCAGCCTATCACTATCACACACACACACACACACACACACACACACACACACACACACCCCAAGAAGATTCTCATGAAATATTCATGAACATTTGCAAGTTGCAAATTCTATTCATTCCAGAAAAAGATTCAATGGCAACACTTCCCAGAAGTGAATGAGAACTCTTCTTGAGGAAAAAAATGAGCCCAGATGTACAACTTTGGATTTCATGACACACCCAAATTTGAGGAAGTAAATTCAATTCCATTACAAATTGCACTGTGGTTTTTGATTTAAAAGTTGAAGACCAGGGCTGCAGGTCAGCAAAAATGGAAAACATCATTAAATGGAAGATGCCCTTTGTGTTAAATAGTTCTTTGTGCTAATTGGGCAAAGGAATTAGAAGAGAAAAAGATGCTAATACTAACAGAAATATTCTTGCCCAAGAGAGTGATATGAACTGATCCTCTCACCCTGAAATTATAATAATACTTCATTAATGTGAATATTTAAAAATAATTGATATACAATATCTTATTGAGGGATGTTATAAAAAAGGAAGAAACTGTCATATATTACTATAGAAAATTGCATCAAATTATTCAAAAAATCATACTATGCTTCATATACTAACAGACAACAAATTTCTATTCATATATATGTGAATAGACATACACATGCTTTACATATTTTTATACATATTTATGTATGTGTATATATATTCATATATATACATATACATATAATTCCAAATATTCTTGAAAATTCATCAGAATATAATAGAACCTGAGTATCATCACAGATAAAACTGCTTCCCATCAGTACCTCGAGAGAGATATCATCTCAAAATTCCTTTGAAGCAGGGGAAGGTGCAAGGTACTACTCCTTCTTGGAGGTTCTCAAAGAGAAGCTGAATGACCATGAGATGGAGCATGTTGTCAAGGTCATTTTTACTCAGGAAGAGAATGGACTGAATGCCCCACCCCCACTCCAAGCAGGGACCCTTCCAACTCTGGGATTCAGAAGTCAGAAGATCAGATTTACAATATGGAAGAATTCTATCTTTATCAAATCATTAATCAAATACTCTGTAATACCAAAGAACACACACACACACACACACACACACACACACACACACACACAGACAAAATTATTTTCTTGGCAAAAATAGTCAACAGCAAAGGTTGTGAATATTTTGGCACTTGAGATGAAATCCAGTTTTATCACACCTTGCTTTCCATCATTTCTTTCATTTCTTCATTCCTTTTCCCCCAATTTAAGTAATTTATTATGATATCAAAGATAGAGTGCTAGTTCAGAAATTTAAATCTCACATCTGGCATCTACTAGTTGTGTAAACCTTGCCAACTTCCCCATCAAATCTGAAGATTGGGAATCTTCATCTGTAAAAGTGGGATGAGATCCCTTCAGTGCCACCTCACTGGACTATTTGTGAAACTTGAATGAACTCATTTCTAAAATATATATATATGTATATATATATATATATATATATATATATATAATTTCATCAAATTTGTAAGATTTCAAGTCATCCCCAATTGATAAATGGTCAAAGGATATCAATAGACAATTTTAAAAGCTATATATAATCATATGAAAAAATGCTCCAAATAATTATTGATTAAAGAAATGCAAATTAAAATAAATCTGAGGTATGACTTCACACCTATCAGGTTGACTAAGATGACAAAAAGGAAAATGATCAATGCTGGAAAGGTTAAGGGAGGATTGGGACATTAATATATTGTTGGTGGAGTTGTGAACACATCCAAACATTCTGGAGGGCAATATGCAACACTGTCCAAAGAGTAATAATTCCAATACTAGGCCAATACCCAGAAGAAATCATAAAAATGGGAATAGTCCCATATGGTCCCAAAAGTTCATAGCAGCTCTTTTTTGTAATGGCAAAGAATTGGAAATTAAGGGGATGCCAATCAATTGTGGAACGGTTAAATAAGTTATGGTACATGAATACTATGGAATACTATTGTTCTATAAGAAACCACAAATGATTTCACTCTAGAGAAGCATGGAATGACTTATGGGATCTGATGCTGAGTGAAGGGAGTAGAACCAAGAGGACAATGTGCACATTAATAACAGCATTGTGAGATGTTCAATCTCTTTGGAAGCAGCTCCTCTCAGCAGGTCAGAGAGTTAGGACAACCCTATTAGCCTGGCTATAGACAATGTTATCCCTATCCAGAGGAAGAAAAACAACAGCAAAAATCCTTCAGAATCTGATGAACACTACATTCATTTTTTAAATAATTTCTCTCATGCATTTCTCATCCTTAATCCTAATTCCTCATTTTGAAAACGACTAATCTGTAAACATGCTAAACACAAATATGTATGTACAATGTTCACCTGACTATTTGCTGAGGGGAGGGTGGAATATATGTAACTTAAAAATATGCATTTGCATGTGGATGAATGTTGAAAAACTTTCATTAAGATATATCTAGAAAAATAAAATATCAATAAAAATAAATTTAAAAAACTTGAATGAAATTTGGAACATATAAAAACAATTACCATTGGTACCACTATCATTATTATGTTTATTATCATTTAACCTCTAGGTACTCTACCATTTTCAACTGCAGAGAAAGTACAGGCTTGCATGGATGAAGAAGGTTCTCACTGGGTAAGCCTTACCCCATGAAATCATGTCTAGCATCCTATCCTTTATCTCTATAAATTCAAGGAGGTACATTGAAGGGCGAATGATGAAATGACTTGAGCTTTTGAGCACATTGATTTTCTAAACAATGCATACCAATTTCTCTACAAAACAAGAACAAGCACTTTTCAGCTTAGGGTTGGACCTCTAATACAGGGGAAGACATTTTTATGAACTAAAAACAATTCATTAAAAAGAACCAATTAATTAGGACAAATATTGGGTAATATGATTTTTAATTGGGGAAAAGTCCAGGGCTTTCCAAATTGGGAGGGGGAGAAGAAACAGGTACAATTTCCCCAAATCAAACAAGAATGTCCTCTTGCCTCTAAGAATGAACAATTAAAGAAATATGGAAATAATAACAGATTGATCAGAATGGAGCAAGCTCCAGAACTGAGTCAAAATATGGAATCAGAGTGGTTCATTCAATTCCCACAACTTACCACTTGCTGTCCTATTTCCCTTAATTCTCTCAGTACCCTCTTTGATTTTCATAACCACTGGGATTTATTTGTATTTTAATAAGAAACTTGAAGAATGAAAAGATTGAATTTCCAATATAAAAATTACAACTACCTTGACAGACAATGGTGACATTTGGTGGGGAGGAAATGAAAGACTACTTCCAAGCATCTTTCAATTTATGTTTTATATGCAGCTGCAGGCTCTGGAAAAAAAATGGCTTCCAAAATATACTTTCTAGTTGATTATAATTCCATTGAACATTAACTTCACATTAAAACATAGTTTGTTCCTCAGATGTCTCCTTGCTAGACTGCTTTTTTTCCCAAAAATTTGATGTAGTTTAAATATTTTCAAATCGTAACTGCAAAAACACAACAGGTCCAAAGCAGGTAAAAGAAAAGAATGTAAATTTTCAAGTCAGTATATAAATCACATGGAGAATAATAAAATTCAAAGGCAAACATTTTTTTAACCTATTACCACAACATACACTCAGTCTTCTAAGCAATGTTCTACTCCATTTTTCTTAACAGAAAGTAACTCCATTATCTTCACAAAAACCCTTTCTAGCTTTTGAGATTTTGTATTCACACCAAACACTGACTGATGTTGAATTTATCTGCTAGTTATGACTAGATACAAAAAGTTCGTAGGGACAGAGTGCAGTTTATCACTGTTATTATCATTATTAACATTCTCAATTAAATCCTCTAATAGATTCAGCTACAAAGCTTTTGATCCAATCTAATTCTTAACCAAAGTCTCTTGTTAATGATCTTTTCTGAGTATATTATGTCTAAATATGCAGTAGGGACATTATCAGGAATCTGAAAATACTTCCCTTTCAAAATAAGAAATACAAAAATTAAAAACCTTCAAATGACAAATTTGATTTTAAGACTACCCCTGAGGCCAGATACCTAATCATATCTCTTGATTCACAGTAAAAACAATAAAAATTGATAGAATTTAAGGTCACTCTGACTTTTAGACCAATGGGTTTTCCAGTATAACACCCTTGTCTTTCTAAGATTGGATCTAGTATTTCATACATATGTGTTTGAACTCTAAGCACCTCTGTTTTTCAGAAGACATAATTTCCATCAATGCAAAAAACACCTCTATGAGGTCTTTGTAATCCCCTAAACTTACCCCCATGGGGGAACATACATCACACACACATATACATATAGATACATGCAAAATACATACACTTATAGATATAAACATATGGACATATAATGTTAAAACAATTATCATAGGATTAAAGGTAAAAAGATCTTTAGAGATAATGGGTCATAGATCAACTTAAAGACACACAAAACATTTTACATTATTTCATTTGATTCTTATAACAATCTTGTGAAAAATGAAAAGCACTGAGACATTTTCTCACTCTGTGTTTCCTATGAGGTTTGCAGTTGGCATTCACATAGTCCACAATCCTGTGGACTTCTTTTGTCCCTACTTTACAGATGAAGAAACTGAGGATGAGAGGGGTTTTGATTTGACTGAAGTTGCACAGCTAGGAAGTATCTGAGGCTATAACTTGAAGAGAGGTCCTTCTGACTCCATTTCTCCTTTCTAGTACTTATCAAACTCCATCTAAATAAATGAATGAATGAATGAATAAATGAACAATTATTTTGATATGTCCACTTTGGTCTCTGTCAGTACAAATACAAAAGTAAAACAATTCTTTGTCCTCAAGAAACTGATATAATGGAAGATTCTGGTCTAGGAAATCACACTGATTGTGTGTGATTGAGCTTTAGGGTTATAAATGATAATATTCTTTTTGTTTTGTTTTGTTTTGTTTTTGCAAGGCAATAGGGTTAATTGACTTGCTAATGGTCACACAGCTAAGTAATTATTAAGTGTCTGAGGTCAGATTGGAACTCAGTCTTCCTGACTCCAAGACCGGTGCTCTGACCACTGCACCACCTAGCTGCCCCACCTAGCTGCCCCTGATAATATTCTTTCTATTAGTAATAGTAAATGTGTTTGATTATTGTTCCTGGTGGAAAACAATGCTCTGTCAGCTTCAGACACCTGTTAATTGTCTCTTCACTCTTGGAAATAATTCAATGATTCATTCATTTAAGATGGAGCCTCAAGACTTAAGAGTTCAAAAGGACCAGATTATGCCTGGCCACTCTGGTATTCAAAATTCAAGTAGTCAGCTCCAGTTTGACATCAGCATCCAGCAAACCATGGAGAGACCTTTGGGAATAAGCTTTAGAATCCCAGCCCAGAGGGAGCTAAGACAAAGACTCAGGTGGCAGTGTTATTCTTATTAGACATGGAAGGGTATGATGGAGCTAACACTGTGTAGAAGTTGGCCATTGTGTGAAGCCTTTCCCAGGGAGAGCAAGCCAGAGAACACTCGCTACAGATGTACCTAGTTGCTTGCATGTTGTCTTCCATATCATAATACAAACTATTTGATGGCCAAGGATCATTTTTTCCCCTTCTTTGTGTGATCATTATTTATAACACGCAGCAATCACTTACTACTTTTTAAAAAAACTAATACCAAGACACCCTTGCTTGGTAGGCTTTGGTTTTCTGGTGAATAGACAGCAAATTTATACCAATCCCCCAATACTATAAATAAGAAACATAGATGCATGTTTTTGCCAAAAAAGAAATAGTGTCATGAGGAATGTAACAAAAGTCTTCTGGCTGAAACCTAGTGGCTTTTGCATTATACAATATCTATAAATAATTTATATATTTTTTCTTTTTCAGAAAAATATCAAGTCAGGCATACCATAGCTATATGAATGGCCATGAAAATTATTTCGGTTAAAGAGAAAATGAAATGATGAGATGACAACTTGGAGTCACTAATACAAAATTCAGTTATTGTAACCTATGGGCAATGCCAAAGAATCATGTAATTTTAGAAACAGATGGATCCTTAAGGAATATCAATTGGAATTTTCTAACACAGGACAGAGAAGAATTCATTGCCTCTATTAATGAAAACAAACATTCTAATACATATACACCTACACATACATGCCCATATCCATATGCATACATACATAAAATGGATATATACAAACAAATAAATAATACACATTGTATATGAATATACCTATAAGACATGTATACATACATATAATCAGACTTGACATTTCTGAAAACTAAACCCAACCCAAATAATTCACACATATTCATGAAATCCATGTAATGCTCTGTTGAGAGCTAGAGCCATGACTATTAAGACCCAATAAAGTAAGAAAACCTACAGTTGACAGAGCAGAAAAAAACACAGCTTCAGTTGTTATATTTGCTAACAGCTGTTTTAGTATTTACAGACATGAATCTTGCTTTGAGACTGTTTTTATAGCACATTTATTTTAGTTTTAGAAGAGACTTTAGAGGCCTTTGAGGAAGTCCAATTCCAACCAGCCATTTTTGCAATGTTGCTGAAGAGTGGTCATTCAACTTTGCTTTAAAATCAGTACGGAAGGGAAGAACATGCTACTTCCCAGGTACAAGGCAGCCCTAAGTATGGATCATTCTAATGGTAAGGAAACTATTTTAAAAATAAACTCAAAGACTCCAATTTTGCAATAAGAACTCATCATTTGATAATAACTTTTGGGAAAACTGGATAATATTATGGTGAAAACCAGGAATAGACAAGTATCTCACACCTGATACCAAGATAAAGTCAAAAATGGTACATGATTTAGACAGAGTGGCACCATATGCCAATACAGAGAACAAGAAATAGTTTATCTGTCAGATCTATGAAGAAGAGAAAGTTTTATGACCAAACAAGAGACAGACAACCTTAAAAATCCAAAGTTATTTTTAGTGTCATAAATGTATAGGATTTAACAAATTAAAAAATGTTTACTAAGGATAAAATCTTATTAAGTTATCATGCCTTGTACAATGCTTTCTTTGAGTTTTAATACTATGAGAATGATTTATATGTTAAGACTAAAATTTACATTACTTTGTATGATTATAAACTAGTTGGTTGTTTATAAATTTATATGGAATAAAGAAAATTTAAACAAACCATATATGTATATATATATATATATATATATATATATATATTTGATTTAAATGTCTATCCATCTACATTCTTCCATCCATCCAAATAATTCTGTTTATAAATGATCCAATTCATAGAGTCAGAAATAATATAACAATGTCAAATTGGTGAGAGATCTCTATTAGAATTCTTTGGTCTGGTCTGCCTAGCCCTGTTTAATTTACATTTTTACCAATGACTAGGCCATTTGACCTTAACTAACACGTTTATCAGATTTGTAGGCAACACATGGCTGGGTTGGATAATGTACATTGTATATTTCATTATACAATGTATAATGAAAAATTCAGGATTTAAAAGATTTTCTTCATCTGTAAAATCAGGTATCCTATCCACAGACCCGGGAGAGACATTAGATGTGTTATGTGGTAAACCCTTAGTCAATTTATGGCTTCTCTCAAAATTCGTTGTCTACCTTTTAAAACTCTACTTTTTCAGTGGCTAATACTAAAATGCATAAACAGGCAATATTTATGCTTTGAGTTTAATGTTATTTTGAAATGCAAAAATAATAAATTTTAAAAACTCAAATGTTATTTACCTAGAATTCTAGTCAGTTTTTTTAAATGTAAACTCACTTTGGAAAATACACACACATCAAGCTTTCTTTTTAATTATAAAACATGCCAGACTACACATATTTTCCAAAAGCTTAAATATGTTGTATGGGGCATTTGCAGTTAAAAAGCCATTTCATGAATATTTATAAGTATAATAAATTCATTTAAAAGTAGATATTGATGTAACAAAATAACATTTTGTTTAATGGATATTCTTTTAAAAGTTCAAATGAGGATGTTTTGAAAGTCTCAATAGTTAGCTTAGGGTTTTGTTTCATAATTGAAAGGACCTTCCTTGCCCCCCACAAAGGATAGATTATTGCAATTTCCAAGCTGAAAGATTCAAAGTTGATTGTTTTTATCTGTGCCAATCAGTTGTCAACACAGGAAGCTTAGAACATTATTTATTGGAGATGGAATTATAGGGGGGGGTATACTTTCTTCCCTTTAACTGAACACAAGGCTTTCCAGAGTGTTCCTTTCAGGTCGTAATTTAACTTTGTCACCACATTTTTTTTTTTCTAGCACCAGATTAGTAAAACTCAAGCTACTTCTTCCTACTCCCTATATGAGAAAGCCCTTTAATTACCAATATGTTCTTGGGCAAGATGATAATTAATCTGCTGCTCCCAAGTGAAAATGAAAAAAAAATGAAAAGAGAAAGAAAGAGTGAGAGAACTCTGGGTGAGGTACACAGTAACAGGTAATTAGCCTTCAAAAGGAAATCTTTGAAAAGTCTGCCAACAGTCAGGTACACCCTTCTTCATATCTCTCCAACCAAATAAAATGTGAATCTAAAGGTGAATATGACTGAAGATTAACCCTTCAGTTTTGGGATGTTTTCGTTTCAAACAATTCAAGATAGTCTTATCTAAATTCTTAACTTCATAATTATTTTGTTTTTGTTTTTTCGCAAGACAATGGGGTTAAATGACTTGCCCAAGTCACACATTTCGTTAATTATTAAGTTTCTGAGGCTGAATTTGAACTCGGGTCCTCCTGACTCCAGGGCTGGTCCACCTTACACTGTATAATGTTTTTTTTTTTTTAAACTCTACAGAGTTCTAGATGATGGTCAGTAAATGGCTTGTATGATGGGAACAAAGTTAAAACTTTTATAAACTCCTATATAATCTTTAATCTTTTATTGCTTTCAATAATTTCAAATTTTATGTACTTAAAAAGGAAGGGTTGGGCAAAAGAAGGTAAAATTTTAAGCTACTATAATGACTTGTTTGCCCACTGTATTTCACAGATAAATAATCAGTAGAACTATGGTTTTCTAATTTGTTATATATAATGATTGACATAATATTTTCCAAATAGCCAAGGATGCATCTTATAGTGGGTGTGCATTATGTAGTCTTTGATGAAACCCAACAATGAATTGGTAATTTAACAAATATGTACAGTACCACTCAACTTCTCTAAGATTACTCTTCCATATGATTGAAATAGCTATCAAAAAGTGCCCAAGTACAAGTCCTGTGATTTTTGCATTGCCCCCACTATTCAGTTGCATTTAGATCATCTATAAACAATAACAGACATGCAAAAAATCAAAAAATGAAAGAAATCTGTAGTTAAATGGATGGATGGATCTTGGGCTCTTTTTGGAAAGGCAAATTGCTGGAGGAATTTGCATGAACTGATGCTGAGTGAGATGAGCAGAGCTAGAAAAACACTGTACATCCTAACAGCAACATGTGATGATCAACATTGATGGACTCACTCATTCCTTCAGTGCAACAATCGGGGACAATTTTGGGGTATCTGCAATGGAGAATATTATCTGTATCCAAAGAAAGAACTGTGAAGTTTGAATAAAGACCAAGGACCTTAAATTTAGGAAAAAAAAACCCTGATATCTTATTGACTGATCTTGCTATCTCTTATATTTTATGTTTCTTCCTTAAGGATATGATTTCTCTCTCATCACATTCAAATTAGATCAATGTATAGCATGGAAACAATGTAAAGACTAACAGACTGCTTTTTGTGCAGGGTGGGGGGAGGGAAGTAAGATTAGGGGAAAATTGTAAAACTCAAAATAAATAAAATCTTTAATTAAAAAAAAAAGAAAGGCAAATTGGTGGAGTTTATTTGATTGAGTATCCAATGGCAACAAAAACATCATTTGATGGGACATTTGGTAACCTCATATTGCCATGCTTGTGATGAGTATTTGCAAAAAGAACATGAAAAAAATTATTGTAACTGATGGGTCAGCATCTGTTGCAGAAGAAAAAGAAGATTCTATGAAGAATTTTTCTAAGAGTTTACAAATTAAATCAGTATATAATTTAATGCTTAGTGATTTCAATGCAAAGATGCAAAGAGGCATGTTGTTTGACGACTAAGATGAAGTATTTGATTTGAAAAGGTCCTCTTTCAAGGATGGCTATTGTGCATTGTCCACCATTATGTCAAATTTCTCACAAGATATAATAGAAACAACCTTGCTTGCTGCCCTTGTCTGATAACCTTGATCACTGAAGTTAAACAGGACATAGTACTTGGCTGAAAATAAAGTCACCTGTCTGATGTGAAATGATGAACAGGCAAAATCAAGGACTATGGAGATATATCTTCCAATTCAGATTTTCATTTGTTGTTTCTACACAAAGTCAAAATATTTGGCAAATTATAACAGACTATAAGACTTTATATCAAATATTACTGAATGATTAAACAAACTCTACTAATGTTTTGGTGTCAAATGGACAGACATTTATCTAGTTCTGAGCAAGGATAAGCTTTTTTCATTTGTACCATAATTGAGATAAGAAACATCTTAAATGCTTTCATTTTTCTCACTCCAAATTTAGCTTCACAGACCTTGATTACTATTTCATTATTCTGTCATTTCGAAATGAGTCATGGGTTAAGTTTTTTTTTTATTACTTATAAACTGAACTTGGATCTTAATCACAATTATTCACCTTTTGTCTAGGTACAGAGATTTGACCTAAATAATTTAGGGGAAAAAATAGCTGAAGTTATTCAGTTGAAAAGTGAAGCATTCTGATTTGAAAAAAATAAAGGCAGTTTTCATTTTAAAATAGATTAAAAACATGATTTCCTGATTCTGTGGTCTGGTCCTCACTGTGCCTCTGTAACCGATGGAACAACTCTGGATTCTTTTAATTGCAAAATCTGGAGGAACTGGTCTTTTGTAATTACTTGTGAGAATTGGGCATAATGTACCTTGTTAAATTTTTCAGTGAACAAATATCCTCATTCTAAAAATAAAAATAATGTGAGGTTGTGTTATTCACCAAATCCCACAAAACATATCTGTTATTTAGAGTTAAACATGTTTTAATATATTCTATTTCTAATGTTGACTAAGGAACTATTAGGTACATTATTTATTACTGTGACGAGTTTCAAATATTGATATGGAAACATTTCTCTTTAGTTTTTCCTCTGTCACTGACAAGATAGACAAATACACATATGCAGATTGATAAATTAGAAAGGATATTGCACTGAGACTTAGGAGAAATGCATTCAAATCCCACTGATGCTAATTAGCAATGTGACTATAGAGAAGTAAATATGTCTGAATCTAAGCTGCCTCAGTTTCCTCTTCTAAGAAAAAAGAGATAATAATGTCTGTTGTACCTATTGTCTAGATTTAATGTGACGAATAAATGAAATAATGTATGCAAAACCTTTCAAAATGTCAGATACTAACAGCATCACATTGTTGACTACAACAGAACAATCCCTTTGGATAATAACTAATCTTTATAAAGGGTTTTAAAGCATTTTCCATGTTGCCTCATTTGATCCTTATAAGAAGTCTATGAAACAGGTGCTATTATAATCATTTTATTATAGATGAGAAAAGTAAAGCTAAGAAAGAGAAAGTAACTTTTTTTTAGTTTTTTGCAAGGAAAATGGGGTTAAGTGGCTTTCCTAAGGCCACACAGCTAGGTAATTATTAAGTGTCTGAGACCGGATTTGAACCCAGGTACTCCTGACTGCAGGGCCGGTGTTTTATCCACTGTGCCACCTACCTTCTCCGATAAAGTAACTTTCCAAGGATCAGTTGCTCAATTAGAATTTATTACAACTTAGTATCTACTAGGGAGGCAAGACATAAATTCTTGATTCAAAGACCAACACTATCCACTATATGCAACTGCATTTTTAAGGAATTTTTTTCATCGATGAGTAAATGTAAGAAGAAAGAATAAGGCAAAAAATATGGAAACAGAATAGGCTTCAGAGATAAACTCCTTCATTCTAAAATGTCAGGAAAGTTGAGGGACCTGATGAAGGAGTTATATGTGGTAAGCATTAGAGGTGGGATTTGTACATTAGACAATGAGTCTTATCAGAATAATTGAGCTGCCAATGCAAAGGTTTATAATTGTTAAATTTTCAACCTTTCAGAAATTAGCAAATGCAACAAATCAGTGCTCTATTCATTGATTAGATGGTTGCTTAGACTTAAGAAAATGATGATTGAAATGCTATTAATATAGATTAAATTTAAAAGTATTCCTTCCCCCCCAGAGAGTAGACTGCTAAACCCTTACTCATTTCCTATGAAGATGCAGGGAATGTTCTCTATGATAAACAAAGGGTAGCCAAGTGACACAATGAATAGAGAATTGAGCCTGGAATTTGGAACAAATGAGTTCAAATCTAGCCTTGGGCATTTACAAGTTCTGTAACTCTGGCTAAGTCATTTAACCCTGGTTGCTTCAGTTTCTCATCTATAAAATGGACTGGAGCAAGAAATGTCAAACTGCTATAATATCTTTGCCAAGAAAACCATAAATGGAATCATAAAGAGCTGAACACAACTGACACGACTGAAGCGCAATATGGTAAACCAACACATAAATTTGGCTAGATTAGAATACATTTCCCCAAACCAGCTATATGCTTGGATGGGAAGTAAAGTGTAGGAAATCCTTCCAGGTCTAAGGACTAGTCTATTTTTGTGAGTGGACTTTAGTTTGTTTGTTTTTTTTTTACATTGGTTATTTTCAGAGAAGTCATTGTCTCAATAGTACTGAATAATTAAAAAAATTTCCCTCTGCAAATATATATATATATATATATATATATATAAACATATACATGAATATATACATATTATTTTATATATGGATATAATCACATATATATCACTATTTATTAAATTTGAGTAAAATAAGGTAGAGATAAAACTTGAATTAACACCCATTAATTGAGGAATGGCTAAACAAGTTATGAGAGATGAATATTATGGAACATTAATGTTCTATAAAAAAAACGTAAGTGGCCAGTCCCTAGAAAAGCATGGAATGAATTACAGGATCTGATGCTGAGGGAAGGGAATAGAACCGAGAGAACAATTAACACATTAACAACAACACTGTGAGACAATAGAAGCAGCTCCCCTCAGTAGTTCAGAGAGCTAGGTCAGCTGTATTAGAAATGCTATGGAGAATGTCATCCCTATCCAGAGGAAGAAAAACAAAACAAAAACAAAATGAAAAAATCCTTTCAGAATCTGATGAACACTTTATATAAATTATCTCTTATGTTTCTCTTTCCCTTAATCCTAATTCCTCATACTGAAAATGACTAATCTGTAAACATGTGTATCAAAAATATGTATGTACAATGTTAACCTGAGTGAAGGGAGAAGTGTGGAGAAGGGAGGGTGGAAGGAAATTTTGTAACTTAAAAATATAAGTATGCATGTGAATGTTAAAAAATAAAATGGCTGAATTAAAAAAAACAAATTATGATAAACAAAATGCCCTTCAAAGTCCCAATTTGAATATCATATCACCACCTTTATCAGAGTTTCCCCTCAAGATTAAAAAAGAAAGAAAAAAAATGAGTTGTTTGACTTCAGTGGATTTTAACAGCAACAGGGAAATAACAAGAAAGTTTTACATATGGGAATAAGGGCAGAAAGTATGGCCATAGTGTTGGGAACAGGAGGCTACTCTTCTCTGTGTATTTGGCAGTGGGGGAACAAGAGACCTTTGGATGCTGAAAGAAGCTGCTAATGAAGAAGAGAGGGCAGAAGAAAATAAGGAAGAATCTCATCACAGTTTAAATCTGGTTGCTTCCTAGATAAACTAATTATTCTTGCAAATTAGGTGATAAAATATTGTTTCTAAAGAAAGACTTTAAGTGTTGTCTTTAATATCTAAATTTTGTCCTTACTAATAGCTGCAACTTCTAAATTTTCAGTCCTGGTACAAAGCTCCTGCTGCTCCATCCAAGTTATGACACTGAATGGCAATCAATCTTCTACTTTCTTTGCCCTCATAGATCTTATTGTCGATTTTGCATATTGGTAAATATGTTAGAAGTTTAGTTATGGTTTAGATTCTTTCTTTTAAAAACATGTTTTAGGGGGAACTAAGTAGTACAGTGGAATCCACTGATCTTGGAGTCAGGAGGACCTGAGTTCAAATCCAACCTCAGACACATAATACTTTCCTAGCTTCATGACCTCAGGCAAGTCACAACCCCTTAGCCTTGCAAAAACAAAAAACAATAAAATAAAGTAAAACATGTTTTAACTGGGCATGCTATTTTATTCCTCTAATTGCTGTTACTGGGAACGGATGAGACCGGTGCATTGCTTCAGATTGGGAATTCTTAGCTACAGCAAGGTTAATGATTTTTTGACAACTACACTAAGTAGGACACAACTAGAGTGAGCTCTGGGAGTGGAGGAAGCCCACACCAGCTCTCCCCCCAAGGTAAAAAAAAATCAACCCAGGTTGGAAAAATAGAGCAAATTAAAACATCCAGGTTAATCCATATTGGCATTAAGTCCATGAGTGGCTGTTGGACTTCTACTCTGGGTGAGATAGAAAGAGCTATTATAAAAAAAAATTCATATATATATATATATATATATATATACATATATTAAGGGGTTTTCATTGTCATTGTTGTTATTTTTAATATCATAGTCACTTTGGAAAGTGCAAGGGATCAAATATTATGTAACTACCATGCAGATACTGTCCCAAGAAATCTCATTTGATCACAAAAAGAATCTCCCTTGTAAGTAAAAACAAATAAAACAAAAACAGTGATAAGCAAAATAAATCAAGAAATCAAACAAGGCTGATGAAAAAAATAGCATTTTGTCTCTCCAGACCATTGCCTTTCCATGAAGAACAATAAAATAGGTGTATTTGATCTTCCATCCTCTGGAATTTAGTTACTATTACATTAAAATTAATGGAAACTTCAGTTCTCTTGTTTTTTTGTATTATTGCATTCATTGTATAACTTGTTCGATTCAGCTTACCTCAGTCTATTTCATTTTATGCAAATCTATCCAAGTTTCTTCAGATTCCTCTAAATTTTACCTACCTATGACATCCATATGCCATTCACTTAGTGCAATTGGTTCCTCCATTTCAGTTTTTCTCTAGATAAGCAGTATCTACTTCCTGTTACATAATAAATCTTCCTGGAAGAACCTATAATTGTAAAGAACTTTACTACACTGTTAAAAATCATTTAATCTAACATCTCTCAATTCTTGATTGCATATGATATATTTCCCATTGGCATAGAGAGAAATTAATCCAAGATACATTAGAGCAATCAAAGAAGTATTTGCATAGAACTTTTGGAAATAGACCATTCCCCCATAAGCAAAACATCTATTAATTTAATGACCAAATAAAATTAAAACCATTTCTCATAAATATAAATTTAAAGAAATCAGTTTCCTTTTCACAATCCTTCCTTGGAGAGCTCTTAAGCAGATTTCTTTCTCTACCATTAATGTATGTGCCAAGGTCCAAGGTACGTTTATTGAAATTCTTTTCTTCTTTCCATATCTTTCTGTCAAATGTAAAGGTTTCCATACCAGTGCCTTCTTGAAGACTAAATGAATAAATATATAATATTTATAACAAAAGTAACGAGTTACCCTCCTTCTTGGCTGCAGTTTCTTCTCTATTCATTTTAGGAAATGATTTCATGTTACAAATTTTATGTCCCCTTTGCCCTCCCTATCTCCCACATATAAAATCTCTCCCTAATTTACTTTTTGAATCATGATTTAGTAACTGCCCCAAACTGAAATAGGATTAAGTTTTCTCTTTTACTCAGTCAGATGCAGATTTTTACTCCAGATGCTCATTCAGAGGTATGATTAATAGATATGTTTAACACAGAAGTCATTTGGTTCTCTGCCCTTCTTCTCCCAGCTGTAGATTCTTAACATCTAATTTCAGTCCATGTTTTCAGAGAAATATTTGATGGAGGTTGGGGGCAATGGGGATTGTGGTGCCATCCATATCCCAATCAGATACACATTTATGCTTACTTTCTTGACAGACTGAATGTATTAGGACAAATATAGCAGCAAGCATGCCAGCAAAATGGAAGGACAACAAAAGAAAACAAATGGAATGTTACTATAAAGCAAAATAAAATCAAGTTTTTTTGGTCTTAGAGATGATACTCAAGCCCATATGGGTATACTTAGTAGCTGAACTTTCTGACCTAGGTTGGACCCATACTAAGGAGATCAGCATTAGTCTACATGGTTAATGATGGCAACCATTCTGTCTCTTAATCCGTCATGTCATAATGTAGATGAGTCCCAAGTAGTCAGTCCGACTGAAAATTGAACCCGAAATTTATCTTTTATAGTTCTGTGCTGTTTGCTGTATATTTCAATAGTTTTATAATGTTATTACTCTCTTTGGAATGCAAACATTTGGCAGATAGCAAAAGCAAAAAAATATCCTGATCTACTTCAATACAGCTAATATTTGGAATGGACAACAACATGCATCATTGGATAGAGTGCCAGGTTGGGAATCAGGAAGACTTGAGTTCAAATATGACCTGAGTTGTGTGGTCCTGAGCAAGTCACTTATCCCTATTTATCTCAGTTTCCTCATCTGTAAAATTATCTGGAGAAGGAAATGACAAACCACTCCAACCTCTCTGCTAAAAAACCCCAAATTAGGTTTGAAGAGTTGCATATGACTGAAAACCAACTGATGAATAAAGAACATCTAGAAATACAGCATTCAGCAAAACTGACCTTCTTGCTCTTCTGTGTACATACACCTTCATTTTGGGACTCTATGTCTTTTCATTGATTATGCCTAGAATGATTCCCTCTGGTGTTTTGAGCTTCTGGCTTTTTATATTCTTCAAGAATCCCTTAATGGGGGTGGCTAGGTGGCACAGTGGATAGAGCACCAGCCCTGGAGTCAAGAGTACATGGGTTCAAATCTGGTCTCAGACGCTTAATAATTACCTAGCTGTGTGGCCTTGGGCAAGCCATTTAACCACATTTACCTTGCAAAAAAAACCTAAATTTTTTTTTTTTAAAAAGAATCGCTTTATGGGACCCTTCAATGCTAGTGACTTTTCTGAGATTGCTTCCAATTTTCTTTGTCTATATCTTGGATGACCATAGTTGAATGTACACATTTAGAATGTGAATTCCTTGAAGTCAGAGACTGATTTTTTTCATTCTTTGCATCCCTAACACTTAGCAGAGTGCCTGCTAAATAGCAAGGGATTAACAAATGTTTAAGCTGATGTGACATGGAAAACAAGAGGCTCTGATATCCCTTTAATATTTTTAAATATGCAACACTATACAATTTCATAATATAAGTTACCTTAATCAGAACTGACAGAAAACTAAAATATATCATTGGTGTTCAATTTTGAGAAGATCTGATTTTAATGTAAAAGAATCTTTCTCACCATGTAACATTCCACTATAGAATATCAACACTGGAGGGACAGAGATTGTAGTGATTTGAAAAGCAGCAAAACCTATTTATATTTTGGACAAATGAGTGAGTAAAGATAAAGGAAGAGATTCAAAATATGTCTAAAGCTAAGAACTTCCAGTGCCCCCTTCCCCGAGTAATAGAAGGGAAAAAAAAATTACTAGAAAAGAGATAGTGGTGAGCATTGTCTATTATGTTTGCTCATTATCAGACACTTAGATTGAACTGCCTTAATTATGCAAATGGAGCCAATGGGTAAGTGTTAATAAACTTCCATTTTAATAAAAATCAATCAAAATTCAGCCTCTCTTTAGCACACTATCATTTAATTAAATTTTTAAAACGTCAATGGCTATACAATTATACCCATCTCAAGTAGATGATGAACTATATCACAAAGGTGCATCTTTGTCAATACCATTCCCATAAAAAGTATGCAGTTAAATCTGTTTTGCTAATTGATAACCAAGTGTTGTATACACGTTAGGTGAAGAGGATGACCACGACTTTCATTTGCAGACCCATTTTTTTCAAAATATCAAATTTGAATCCATGTACTGCAATGAACGCATCTACTTATCAGCACCTTATAGAGTTTCCTATTGGGGGGATAGGAATCAAGTTCCTTATCAAAAGCCACGTCCAGTAATTTTAGCTACAAAAAAGAAGATGGGGAAAATAACAACCATAACCCACAACCCACATGCAGTAGAGAACTTTGACCAACCTTGTAGAGTAAAGGAAGTTTGCCTAGTTTTAGCAGGGCAATCCTCTTGGTCACATTTCTCATCACTTGAATCCGGGTTACATCTTCTACAGTCCCATAACTGACATCAATGACTTCACCCTATAGGAATAAGAGAAAAGAAAAGAAAGCACTACAGTAAATGTACAAATGTATCTATTAACATGAGACTGAAGAATGAAAGAAAATTATGTGCACCAATGAAGCCCTTGATCTGTTCTCTTTGATTCACTTGCCATCATTTTTCAATCATCTTTTAAGAAATTGGTAACTTTTCCACACTTGTCAAGGAAACCTAAATATTAAACAGATTTCTATCCAAATGATTCTTTTAATCATGACTTTTATTTCCAGCAAGATTTTGCAGATATCCTGAGTTTAGCTACTTTTTAAATCAACCTAGAAATTTGTCTTAAAATTATAAATTCGAGTTAGTGATAAAAGGCACTTCAGAGGTCATCCCGTTGGATCTTAGCTTTTCAGATGAGGAAACAGACACAGGGAGGTTAGATATCTTGTCTTAGATGACTAGGTATCAGGGTTTTATAGGAAAGATTTTAATCAATCTGTCAACCAATAAGCATTTTTTAATACTCATTGGTCCTCCTCTACAGTCTTTCCTCTGTAGCATCATGTCTATTAACTGCTAAAAGGCCTAGTATATCAATATACTATTGTTCACATGGAAGCTTTCTATTTTTCATTTGTAAATTCTAAGCTACTAATTGTTTGTGACACAAATGATAGCCCCACTGAAGGACAATTTGTTTAGCTAATTGAGATTTTCCTTTCATATTGCCTGTTGACATTCCTAGTGAGGGTAATGCCTTTCAAAGCTATTTTCTCATTATCTTGAGCTCTGGTAAGACCCCAAGTAGATACCACAAACTGAGAAGCTTTTGGAAAAAACTTGGACAAGAGTAATAAAAAAGAAATACAATGAACTTAAGAAAACCAACAACCATTTTTCCTTTGCAATAAGGGACTGATCTTACTGAGTTTTTACCCAGAGGACTTGATTGATACTTCTCTCTACCCATGTGGACTATGGAGCATATTCAGACAGTCTGTAGTATATCCCTGTAATGAGGACAGATTGCAAACTGGTTATACCTGGAACCGAGAGTCATCCAAAAGGTTAATCCAGGCCAGACTCTTAGTCTGGCTTATTTCTCCAGCACTGAAGTAAGGAGACAATGATTCAACTCTCAGTGAAGGGAGTTTTCTTTATTTCTCCACCAAGGCCATTGTGATGCTACTGGTGAGTGCAAAGACTACTGTTGTTTCTGTTGTTGTCTATTTTTCTTGTTTTAAGGTTATAACCTTGTGAGCTTCAGAAGGTCAAGAAAAGAGAGATGGTAGAGAACAGAAAATGTAGTGCTTGTAAACACACACATGAAAACAAATAGTAAGGAGCTCAGTCCAAGGGCAACAGAGCTGAAAACTCATCTACTTATCAGCCAGGCTGCATCTGGAAATGAATCGGTTGGGGGCAAATGATAAATGGACACTGAATTATATCAACATTTTGTCCCCAGGGATGAAAGTGGTGTATGGGAGAGGACCCTCTCCAGGGTTTTGTGAAAATGTTTGTACTTCCAATCTTGCTGTGTCTTTATAATAAATATCTCTTTAAAACAACTAAATGAGGAGATTAGCAAAGATGGTGCAGTAGATAGAAACAAGATGTACAACCCATTTTCCCCTATAGCTCTCCTGACAAAAAAAGCTAAAGTAAGATTGAAATCAATCAGGAGAGAAAATAAGGTAAATTATCTCTTCAGACCAAGGCCCCAAATTTGGTCCCTAAGCAAGAGATCAAGACAGCATTCATGGAAGGGGCTATGGACTCAGCCCTATGGAGCTCCTAATAGAATCAGGTCAATACTGTAAGATCTCTCATAATAAATTTCAGATGTAGTTTTAGACTTGAACATAGGACAGCACTCAGAATGGATTGTAGATTTAGTTCCAGAACTAGACCAGTAGCCAACAGTTCAGTGTTGGGTATGGGGGTTGTTCAGAGATGCTGTACACCAAACAGGACAAGGCTAACAGAGGTCACTTTGAAACTGGCTAAGTGATAGTGTCAGAGTAAACTTCTGGCTACTGGAACACGATCCAAGGCTAAGTCTCTAGCTATGATGTCTAGATTTAAATTGGGGTCTAGAAAACAGGATAGGGGAGAGAAGAAATCAGATAATGTCCTTAATCTCCCCACAGTTTGCTGAAAGTTCAGAGGTCCATGGCTCAGATCACCTTGTTAACCTTAAAAGAACACAGCACTAAAGAACTCAGTAACAAAACCCTAGTTAAGACAGGCCAGGTGCATACAACATTCTATCAGAAATGTGCAGAACCTGGATCTAACAAAAAAGTTACAACCTTAGAAATAAGTCTGGAAGACAGAGTGAAATAATTTTTAAAAAGAGTTATTAAGGTACTATGGGCATTGAAGAGGAAAAATTAAAAGAGGGTAATAAAAATAGCTAGAAATAAAATCTCAAAGAAATTCATCCAGCCACAGGATGAATTAGGATTTCTAGAAGAAATAAAGAACAGGTAGCCTCAGTTGGCATGGTCCATGTGGGCAATGACAGTGACTGACTAGGGGAGTGATTATGTAAGTGAAGGCAAGAGGACTTATTCTACAGATGATGAGAAAGTACAAAAGACAAGACAGTAGCAGTGTGTGTTGTGTGTGTGTGTGTGTTTGTGTGTGTGTGTGTGTGATAATATGAAGTCAGTGATGATGCTGGGTTTATGAACTAGAGTCAATGATGGTTCATTCAACAGAAGTAAAAAAGGAGAAGATCTAGAAAGAAGGATAGTGACTTTTTTGAGGTTCAGTTGCTTCAGTCCTGTTTGACTCTCTATGGTCCCATTTTTGTGGTTTTCTTGGCAAAGACTCTGATGCAATTCACCATTTCATTCTCCAGTTCACTTAAAAAATGACGAACCTAAGGCAAACGGGTTAAATAGTTTGCCCAGGGTCACACAACTATGAAGCCAGATTTGAATTGATGAAAATGAGTCTTCCTGATTTCAAGACAAGTGCTCTATAGACTCTATCAGTTGGCTGTCCCCATAATGAGGAAGACCCAAGATCAAATTCTAATTCATCTATTAACTGTGAAGTTGGACAAGTCTCTAATTGAATTGCAGCTTCCTTCAGTTTCCTTAATAGGACCTACCTCCACAGGATTACGATGAGGAATTAATAAGAGAATAAATGAATGTATATTGTATATATAAAAACATCAGCATATATCTAAAATATCTTAAAATAGTCCATATAAATTGCTATTATTCCTATATAAATATATAAATATTATTACTATATAAATAAACTAATAACTGATATTCACATAGTGCTCTATGTTTTTTAGCAAAACTGTATAAACATCAAGAACTCATTATCACCTTTTTGCTGATCATGAAATTGAGACTTAAAGGGATTAAAAGAGGAAGGAATAAAATTTGGGGGGTATTTACCATATGCTAAGCACTTTAAAAATATTATCTCATCTGATTCTCTCAAAAACCTCTGAATGAAGGCACTAAATTATCATCATTTTATATTTGAGGAAAGTGAGACAAAAAGAAGTCAAAGGACCTGCCTGTGCTCCCATGGCTGGTAAATGTGTGAGGCCTTCTTTGAACTCAGATTTTCCTTCTTCCAGGAGAGCAGCCCTGACCACTTAGCTGCTTCTAATTTGTCCAAGGTTACACAGTCAGAAGATCTAAGAAATGGGATTCAAATCCTTGTTCTTCTGGACTCCATCTTTCTATTTTACCACACTGCCTTCAATTAACTAATGCAAATAGCCTGTGTCAGTTCAGAAACCAGAATGAAAGTAAGACATTTCTCTATTTGTACAAACCAAAACTCTTGTTTTCATGAGCATGTTGTGCTTTGAGACTATCTATTAAAAATCAATCATTCCAGAGGCCTCATAATATCAATACTTGGAAAAGGGAGGATAAACATCTCTCAAATGCCTACTGAGGAGGTCTCTGAACTAGATCATTTATAAAAGTTTCTTTTTTCCCTAACCTTCGAGCAAACTGAGAATCACAGCATTCACTGCTCAGTTAAAAGAAAACTCATTGAATTTTCCCAAAGCACAAATCAATATACAGAGATATGATAAAACGTCAAGCCATTTCGTTCCACACATGAACTATTGACAAAGGCAAGGTGCTCTGTTGCATGCGTCCATCCAGATGATGCATTCCTAACAATTCAACATTTTCAAATATTACTCCAATTTCTGGGATCAAACAAGGGATGAGAGAAGAATTGGAGGAAGGTAGTATGACCATAAGGGAATGTATTCTGCATTTGGGTTTGAGTCCTAGCTTTCCATTTTCCAGTTATGGGACAATGGGGAAACCATTGAAACTCTTTGGGACTCTGTTTCCTCATTGATAAAATGAAAGATCTCGAAATTTCTCTTCCAGCTTCAAATAAATAAATAATTATATAGATGTATATATGGGTTGTCTCTGAATATGAGTTCCTTGAGAGTGGGGACCTTACTTTTTCTGTGTTTCTTTATGGTTAATCAAAGTGTTCCACAGATAAAATGTTTTTAGTCAATCATTCATTTTATCATCCTCGAAGTCAAAGAAACATGTGTTTTAGAACCTATATACCTATATAACTCTTTATCTGGGGAATGTGATCCTAAGGCAGGGAAGGGAAACTTTACCCCTTACTGAAATGAATCAATGAGCAAGAGAAAAGAGAAATCAAGAACCAAGTAAATTTTTAAAAACATCAAGTTGGTCAAAGTTTTAAAAACAAACATTAAAATTGTTTTAATATGTAACTGAAGAAAATAAAATGTTAAATAAATAAATGTGGAAAAATAAGAGAGTCAGAAGAGGACAGATAAAAAGAAGAAAGAAATAAAATTAATTGATTTCTTAATTTAAGCAATGGAACATAAGCTAAGAAATATATATGATACAATAGTAAAAGAACATTTGAGTAAAATGAAACATTAACTGATTGAATGAATCGAATGAGGACCCATGCAGAAAAACTATGAATTGATCTCTTAAAAACAAAAATATTAAGTAATAATATAAAATTTGAAGGAATCACTGACCAGGGTTGTCATCAACTATAACTCAAATTGTACAGGCATTAAGAACAGAAAATAAAAATCAGTTAAAGTCATTTCAATTAAATCGAAGAGAAGCTTAACTTCCTTTATTCTACTTTCAGTTTTTCCATCTGCAAAAACATCAATCTCCGGCCTCCCCACAAATCTTCATTTAACATAAACTCTGTAAAAAATGTAAAATCTTGGCTTAAAAAAAATAAGTTAGAAGATTTGGTTTTTACTGATGTAAGGAGACTCTGAGTTGTTAGGTTTTTTTTTTTTTTGCTTATTTTGTTTTGTTTTCTCCTCATAAGAACACAGAAAAAGAGGGAGTTTTGCTGCTGAAAGAGATATATAATAAAGGTAGAAATATACACAAGGAAATTAGAAGAGTGTTGTCATTGCCCCTTTCCCAATTAATTTCATTTGTATATCAAGTGAGAAGGACTAGATTTCAGAGCCCTGACTTTCCCACTGGACCATTGATGTTTTGGTAAAGCCATCAACCAATCTTATGGTCATGAGAACCAGAGAAACAATAGAAGTTAATTTTTTTTCCCCTAACCCTAAATCAATAATGGGCCCTGGGACCTTAAAACAGCATTAGAGTAAATTTTAAAATAATATGTATTTTATATTAATATAGGCATATTCTTCTTAGTTCTGACAGTTCTCTGATGACATTTGATGTGTCATAACTCTTAGCTCTCAAAGTACTATCAAAAGAACACTGAAATTGGAGTTAAAAGGCCTGGGTTCAAATTAGAATTTCCTTAACCTCTTAGGGTCACAGGTTTCATCATTCATAAAATTGAAAATGATAGACTGTTGGACTTTCTCAGGTTCTGTAAAGTTCTAAAATAATGAGTCCATGCAGAAAACAATGACCAACTTCTTATTTTTGAAGATGCAGAGGTAAAAGGTGAGGGCATCTTGGTAAAAATGAGACTAATGGAAATCCTCTACAGGAATCCTGATGACAAGGATGTTCAGGACAAAGACATGATGCCAAATAGATGGTCCATGCTTCAGTCAAGAAATCATTGCTACAAGATATTGACAGGTAAGCCAGACATACAGAAGAAGGAACTGTATTAGCCCCACAGATTCTATACTCATTTCCTTTATTCAATTCAATAAACATTTTTTTGCATCTACTATGTGAGACACATTGTCATATTGTCTTAAGAGCTCAAGATACAAATAAAAGAAGAAAGATAATGAAAGAGCTTATAACCAAATAGAGGAAAATAATACACCAAGAAAGCTGACTGGGGTGAAAAGATGGAACATGATGTTCCATGGAGTTGAAACCAAACTGAAGGGAAATGGGGCTATCTCTGTGGGTGCCCTGGATATTTTCTATGGGCACTGCCATATCACAATTTGTGCTTGGGTAATTTTTTTGTCATTTTATTTGCCATGTTGGGTGATTAAATTATTTTTTAAATTACCAGGACCTTTTATGATTGGCCCATAAATGTTCACATCAGTGACATATCAGTATTTATTTTGGATGGATGAGGCACCAAAGAGTGGTTTGTGTCTGATATGGTGTCCCTGGTGGCAAAATATGAGGGAATCTTAAAGTGCTACATGATGAATGAGCATTACAAAGTTAGATGTGAGCTCAAAAAAAAGTGTTTAAAAGAAAGCATATCTAAAAAATAGAACACAGGACGAAGTAAAACAAGATAGATCTACTTCCATCCACAGGAACAAAATATTGCTTTAGAATTCTAGAAAAAGAGATTCTTCAAAATTTTATTCTTTTACCCTAGCAATAGTTCATGTTTCTGAAGGTTTCCTTCTATGAGTAGCTAGTAAACTAACCTCAGTTCTATGAGCTGGAAAATTGGACTGAAATGTGTACACCAAAGTAGTAATGCTAATAACAATCTCCTGGTCTCATGAGCTCTCTCATTAACTTGGGCCTTCCCCAAAGCTTAATTCAGGTCCATAGGGAGTCATATTTAACTCCTTCAGGCAACTAGGTGGCAGAGGGAGGGAAAGGGAATAAATATTTATATACTGCCCACTAGATATCAGTAATTGTGTCAATGAGCTTTTATAAACATCACAATGGATGCATAAAATAGCAAGTGTTATTATTATTATTCCTATTTTGAAGCTGAAGAAAATAAAGGTTAAGTGACTTGTCCAAGGTCACAGGGCTAGCAAGTGTCTGAGGTCAATTTTTTTCATAATTATCCATTTTTAATTTTTTAAACAATTTTTTCATGTTTTCCAATACATTTTTTTAAACATTCATTCATATGCCTATGTATATTTCTAAGTTACAAAATTTCCTTCAACTCCCCCTTCCCACCCACCTCCCCTCAATGGACAATTATCAGGTTAATATTGTATTTATGCATTATATGTAACCTGTTTACAGGTTAGCCATTTTTGGTATGAGGAATTTGGACTAAGGGAAAGAAATACATAAGAAATATATATTTTTTTAAAGTGAATGTAGTGTTCCTCAGATTCTGAAGGATTTTTGTTTTGCTTTTCTTCCTCTGGATGGGGGCAGCATTGTCCATAGCCATTCTAATAGGGTTGTCCTGGTTCTGAATTACTGAGAGAAGCTGTATCTATCAGGACTGATCATTTCATAATGTTGTTGCTAATGAGTATATTGTCCTCTTGGTTCTGCTCCTTTTACTCAACATCAGAATTCTTGAATTTTGTAATTCATTTGATGCTTCTCTAGAATCTGACCATTTATGGTTTCTTATGGAATAATAGTATTCCATAAATATTTATGTAACACTGAAGCCAGATTTCTTGATTTCGGGTCTAAGTGCTTTATCCACTACTGTCACTTAAACTGCCTCTAATAGGCAGTGACTGTTTGGTGTTAACGTAATAGGACTAAACATGTGGAGGGGTAAGGGAAGAGAAAGAGCAAGGAAAGAGAGAGACAGAGAGAGAGAGAGAGACAGAGAGAGAGAGAGAGAGAGAGAGAGAGAGAGAGAGAGAGAGAGAGAGAGAGAGAGAGAGAGAAGAGGGAAAGAGAGAAGAAGGAAAGGGAGAAGAGGGAGAAAGAGGAAGGGAAGAAAAGGCAAGGGAAGAATTCCAATACTTAACACATATCCAGGTGAGCGTTAGGCAAAGAAGGATATTTGCTTTGTAAAGGTACAGATACAGTGAGTAAAACCATAAAGTTAAAATGACAGAGCTGATTTTTTTATTTTTTCAAAAATTAGAAAAGGGCCTGAAAAGAGGATATATCTGTATCAGCAAGGCAGTTGGGGAGAAAATGGCCTTGAGGGCAGTATGTTTGGAAAAGGTCTCTGTATTAAGGAACTGAGGTAATCATCCATCATGAAAGCAGGGTTTCATGGTGGGAGCTTTCAGGAATGAAAGACTTAAGCTACTCAGCCCAGCTACAGGAGACAGAAAAAGAAAATTTAAGAGCATTGGGAAGAGAATGAGGTAGCTAAGTTATACAATGGGGAGAAAGCCAGACTTGAAGTCTGGAAGACACTTTTTAGCTGTCTGAGGGTAAGTGGTTGACTCTCTCATTCTCCATTTTTTCTTGTCTAAAAACTACTAAGAACAGCATGGACATCACAACCCTCCTTGTTGTGAGAACCAAATGAGATAATATTTCTCAAGTGTTTCTCAAAACCTTAAGGTACTATATAAATATAAGTAAGATGGAGGACAAGAAGAAGAATATCCTTTAATTCAGTAGGAAAGGAATGTTTAGAATGGGGTTGGTCAACAGTAGCAAAGGCATTAGAGAATGAGGAAGAAGGATCTGAGCAAAGGTCTTTGAAAGTGGTAATAAGAAAGCTAATAATGTCCTTTTCTTAACAACTTCTGTAGAAAGCTGGGGAGAGAGGGCAGGACATAAGCAGTAGAGTAATGAGTGGGAAGCAGGGAAAAAGTGAAACATCAAGCAAAGACTTCTTCAGGAGATAGATGTCAGAGAAAGGGAGAAGAGCATGGAATGATGCCAGTGTAAAAGGAAACAGTCAGGCTAAACTCTTGACTGAGACTGGAAACAGTGGAGACAAATTGAGGCAGCTGGGTCAATCAGAAAACCAACGATCGCTTATTAAATCTCTATTAAATTCTGATCAGCTGGATGGTACAATGGATAGAGTGCCCAGGTCAGGAGTCAGGAAGATTCATATTTCTGAGTTCAAATCCAGCCTCTAACACTTAGTAGTGTGGGACCTTGGGCCAGTCACTTAATCCTACTGCTTCAGTTTCCTCCTTTGCAAAATGAGTTGGAGAAGGAAATGGCCACTCACTCTAGTTTCTTTGCCAAGAAAACCCCAAATGGTGTCACAAAGAGTCCGACATGATTGAAACTGAACAATGAAAGTATTTCATAAGAGTGAACTCTAGGCATGCTATTCGGCACTGCTTGACAACAGAATGAAATGTGTAGAGCACTGGTCCCAGGACTGGAGTCATAAAAACAAAAATGACAGTCCCTGGCTTGGAGAAGCAGTGTTGATTTATGGATTAAATAAATGGATTTGGGGTCATGAAGACCTGGCTTCAACCCTTACTGCAAACATTGAAGAGTAAAATGATGCTGGGAAAATTACATATCTTTACTCAATGGGGATTGGGATTAATGACCTCTATGGTAACTATAGAGAGGAAGGGACTAGCCCTACAGAAGCAGTGTTGATTTATGGATTAAACAAATGGATTTGGGTCATAAAGACCAGACTTCAACCCTTACTTCAGACACTGAAGAGCTAAATGACACTGAGAAAATTACAGACATTTACTCATTGGGGATTGGGATTAATGACTTCAAGAGGAGAAGGGACTAGAGAGCCTGGAAAAAAATTTCTTGAAGAAGGCTGAATTTGAGCTAAATTTTGAAACAGGTAAGCAGAATAGGCATTCAGATATGCAGGACAAGAAATATACACTGAGACAAAAAAATGGAATATCATTTTCAGTACTAGGAAGTAGACCAGTTCAATGACTCTCAGAATGAAAGGGAAAATCTATGTTAGAAGATGGGCAAGTTAGGAAGGAGTCAGGTTGGAAATGCCAGAGAGCCAAAGTCAAAGATATAAAATGGAGAAGTCTTGCCAAAAGCAAAGAAGACTTTAATCTTATAAAGCAAGATGGAAAAATAAACTTTAATGAAGATTCCAAAAATTTCTTAAAGCATGGAAGATGAAGTTGAAAGCAACCTAGGTCAGAGTATATCTGTCCTTTCAGTGAATAGAAGGCTAGGTCTTTAGTTCTGGATATAGGAAGTTGTTCCATGAAACCTGGATGTCAAAGCTCTAGGACAAAGGGTATGTTTCTCTCCCTCCCTCCCTTCCTTCCTTCCTTCCATCCAATGGTCCATCCAATTGTCCATCCATCCATCCATCCATCCCTCCCTCCCTCAGTCTCTGTTCAGGGCTCTTTGTTCATCCTCTAAATTAAATCAGTTGGTGATCTTTCTAGCTCCTGTGAATTCAACTCATCTACCCAGATGACTCTCAAATCTGATTTTAACCCAGAGAGTCTTGGATAGCTAACTGCTCCTTAAACATCTTGAACCAGATGTCTCATAGATATCTTAGAAACAAGATGGTCAAAACTAAACTCATATTTGCCCCACATTTTCACTCTTCCTGACTTCTTGCATTCTAGGTCTTCCTCGACTCTTCACTCCCACTCACCATTTTCAAAAAATTGTTAGTCCCAAGTTTTCTAACTTTAACTCTTGGATTTCTTTACCTTCTTTCCTCTAACCCTTCCAATGTCTTATGAAGGTTCTCAACACTCACTCCCAAATTACTATCACAGTCTATGGTTTGTCTTCTTGCCTCAAGTTTTTCCCCATTCCAGTCTGTCCTCCATCCAGCTGTCTAAACAGATTATCTTCCTAAATCGTACTTGAACTATATCACCCCCTCATTCAATAAATTCCAGCAGCTTCCTATTACTGCCAGGATCAACTTTATACTCCCTACCAGTTGGTATTCTAAGTCCATCTTAACCTGGTTCCTGCTTCCTTGTCAGTCTTCTTCATCTCCATCTACTCCATGATCCAGAGACATTGCTTCTTTCTTGTTTCTCAAACAAAACCCTCTCACCCATGCATTTACACTGGCTCTCCCTCAAAACTGGAATCTTCTCTATCCTCATTCCTACCTCCTTAGATTCTTTGACTTCCTTCAAGATTCAGAAAAGTCCTACTTTCTGCAAGAAGCCTTTCCCAGTTCTCCTAATCTTAAGGCCCTCCCCTTTGAGACCTTTCCCAATTTATCCAGGCCATATCTTCTTTATACATAGTTGTTTGCTTGCTTATTCCCCCATTAGACGATGAGTCTCTTGGTCCACCACTGCTTAGCAGGCAGTAATTCTTTTCCTTTGGTCTTGTTTCTTTTCGTCTTCTTCTTCTTCTTCTCTCTGTCTGTCTCTCTCTCTCTCTCATCTTTCTTTTCTTCTTTCGTTTCTTCTCATTTTCTGTTTCCTTTCTTCCCTTTTCCTTTCTCTTCTGTCTTTCATATTTTCTTCCTTTTCTCTTTCATTCATTTTTCTCTCTCCTTTTATCTTCGCTCACCTTTTAATTTCCTTCTCTCCTCCCTTTCTTCCTCCTTCCCTTTCTTCCTATTTTCTTCCTCCTTTCCTTTCTTCCTTCCTCTTTTGTTTAATTCCTCCCTCCCTATCTTTCTTCTTTTTTGAAATTATAAATCTTTCTCTCCATTCAGATTGTCAACGTATTTATAAAGATAGACTTTAAAAGGTTACCTGGAGGGTCAATGAAAGATTAAGTAAATTTCCCTAAGTTAAACAGTCAGATGGGACTTGAACTCAGATCCTCCAGCCACAGAGAGCCACTTTCTATATATCAGAAGCTGATGTCTCTGGAGGAAAAAGGAAATGACTTGGTAATAGCACATATTAAAGATTGTTATTATTTCTCTGCCATTCATTACCTGAATGAGCAGCAATAAAAATCTGGGGCAAGAAGGAAGACAAGGAAGCTTTGGGAGATGTTCCCAAAATCCAAGCTGAGCAAGCATTGTAAAAATTAGTTTCTTGAAATAAGTAACTTGGTCCCAGCTCTCATCCCATACCCTGCCTCTTTTACATTGACTCTAGTCTGCTATCCTATTGTTTATAGTAAGAGATACCTTTTGGAAACCTCCACAGATTTGCAGTTTACTTCACAAACAGAAGTTGAGATACCAAACTTTCATTTCACAGTGGGCCCAGTGGAGAAGTGTGAGCAAAGCAGATGGAGTCAATGAGTCAAAGAAAAGGTGCCAACCTGGGAGGAGAAAAGTCCTCAGTGACAGGAGGGTCTGGCCCCTCAGAATCTATGCTCATAAGACTGAGAATGCTCTGAAAGGTTTCAAGTTTAACATTTTCATTTTGGTCATTTTTGGTCTTACCTGTAAGGGGTTAGAGAGTAGTCTTAAGTTTTTACCAAGAATTGATGGATTTGTGGATTGTTAAAGCCAAAAACAGGCCTTGAATGAGAAAGCCATTTTTATTTTGAATCAGAAATTGTAGAAATCAGGAAAGGTAAAAATGGGTCTTTTATTTTTTTCAGATATAAAGTATACTAAATAAAGGAATTTAATTTTGATTTTCAGAGTCTAATGCCATTGCTGTTCATGGAAAGCATGCTATTCATATATTGGAATGTACTTTGAGCAAGCAGACTGACAACTTGAGTTGAAATTCCTATAATGCTTTTTTCTCTTTCAGTAGATGTAGAAAGAACACTGGTCTTGGAATCAGAAGACCTAAGTTTGAATCCTATGTGACTCACAACAAACCTCTACTTCTATGAGTCTCAGTTTCCTCAACTGTAAAATGAAAATGGTTGAACTAGATGGTTTCTAAGGCTCATTCCAAACTGAAATCTCTTTTCCTATTTTAAGTAGAGTGTAAGCTTTGAAGACAGGAAATGGATGACATTTTTGTATGTATCCCAGTGCTTGGTAAATAGTAGATTTTTAATGAAATGATGTCCATTGACTAGTACCTCTTTGGTCTTAAACAAATCACTTGCCCAATCTGGGCCTCTGTTTTTTCATTTGTATAAAAAAAGATGGAGTTGGATTAAATGATCTCCAAACTCTCTTTATGGTTTTACAACCTGCAATCTCAGATTCAAAAATTAACCATCTTTTTTATTTAAAAGCATTCTGAAGCCTAGGGAAACATTTGTGATTCAAACATCTCTTTAACATTTGCTGGGTGTATTTCTGTTCTGTATCTTTTGTTTGTTTTTCCTACTCAGGGGCTTTTCAGCAAGCAAAATCTCTTGAAGATCACAACTTGGGAAAGAATCATTTAAAATTGTAACCTCTCTAAATACATAGTCTGTTTTTACTCACAAACATTTACACACCTTCTTAAAACTGTTTACTTCAGTGACATATAGTGTGTAATGCTCAGTGACAATATAAACATGCTTTTCTGAAGAAAAAAATAAACATCCAGAGTTGCTACCTGCTTCGTTTCAAAGTGATTATTGGATAAATATTAAGATTAGCTTTTATTTAACAGATGAAGAGGCAACTCATACCCACTTGAAGCTCTTCTCATGTAGAACATTGCCTACCTTTAAGCCCACATAAAAGGGGAAAAAAAAAGCCCAAATAGAAAAAAAGCATTATGGGAATTTCAATCCAAGTTCTCTGCATGCTCAAGGTTCATTCCAGTGAACGAATAGGATGCTGTACCGTGGATGGATAAGTAAGCATTTGAAACATTCAACAACCAGTAATCACTATGTGGGCAGGAATGATGAGGCAGAAGGGCTGGAGAATCTTAGCATATGGCAAAAAAAATGGACAGCAACAAGTGCTGGGCTTGGCTAAGCTCTAGGGTTATATTATCATTAGCTTCATAGAGGAGACAACCCACAACTCCTCAATAGGACTTAGCTATTTGCTTCAGTAAAATTAATCTGGTAAAAAAGAAATGAGAAGCTGCTTGCCTTAAGTCTATCTCATTCCGTTAGGGAAAATTTTCTCTGCAAGATGGTGGAGGCAGAGGATGAACATTGTTGAGAACTGAAGTAACTAATTGATTCATACATCTATCAAACAGTCTTTTAGAAGGTTGCTGAGAAAGTCCCACAGTGATGTCAATACCAGAAAGTGTTGGACTTCAGATGGCAGCAGATGTTGCAAATCTCCCTGAGGGGTATACCTACTTTTCTCCTTCTATGAGGCTAATAATAACACTCAATTCATTCATGTAAAGGTATGTAAGAATGTTCAGATTTGTTTTAAAAAATGTTCTTTTTATCTTCTATAAAATCACTGATAAGAAATATTACTTCTGCAAAGACAAATTGAATTAAAAAAGGAAACAGAAAACTATAGAACAACTTTTACAATGAACTTTTTAAGGTTATCAAAAAAAAAGTAGATTAGCAGCAACCACTGAAATCGTGCTTTGCATAGGACACTATTATTCACTGCAATGGATTTGTGTCAATGCCAATATTGTATGTCCAACCGTACATAACACAAGAGACAGGCAAAGAATGTCACATAATTAATTAACATTTCAGAGTTGTGTGCTTTAAAATAAATCAAAAGGAAAAATGATATTGCTGCCCTGGATTTTTTCCCTAAAATACCACTGGATTATGACTATCTGGATACTTTAGAGGAAAAATTTTTTCTCTAAAGAAATAAAGTCAAATTTTTAAAGTTTAATTTTTTTCTTCTTGTAACGTAGTTCAATAAAAATGTATTGCACAAGTCCCTCCATCCAGCCTTCTCATCAAAATATTTACCCCACTCTAGAGCCTTAATCAAAATTCATAAGGAAGACTTTATTTTTTTTTCAGCCAGAAGGTGCAATCTCTTTGAAAATGCACCAAGCAACAACATTATGATGTATGTTGGACTGTGGGCATTATGTTGTAAATTATCTTTCATCCATATTCTTGATCTCACACATTAGAAAATTTGAGTAAACAGATATACAATAACTTTGGGGATCCTGAAGCCATGGTCATCATTAAGGTAGGATCATTATGTTCAATAAATATAGCCACAATAATTTGTTTAATGATATTAGTTCAAAAATTAATTGAACTATGCTGAGTGAGATGAGCAGAGCGAGAAAAAACACTGTACACCCTAACAGCAACATGGGGGTGATGACCAACTTTGATGGACTCACTCTTTCCATCAGTGCAACAATCATAGACACTTTGGGGCTGTCTGCAATGGAGAATACCATCTGTATCCAGAGCAAGAACTGTGGAGTTTGAACAAAAGACCAAGGACTATTACCTTAAATTTAGGGAAAAAATCTGATATTTTATTGTCTGATTTTGTTATCTCTTATATTTAATGTTTCTTCCTTAAGGATATGATTTCTCTCTCATCACATTCAATTTGGATCAATGTATACTATGGAAACAATGTAAAGACTGACACATTGCCTTCTGTGGGGGGTGGGGGTGAGGGAGGGAAGTAAGATTAAGGGAAAAATTGTAAAACTGAAAATAAATAAAATCTTTGATTTAAAAAAATTAATTGAACCCTAGAACATAAAAATAATAAAATCACTTATTGAATACCTATTATGTGCCAGCATTTAAGTCCCAAAGGTCCAAATATAGTAGAAGATGCTTATGTTCTAATAAAGGGAAACATATGGGAAGTGGTAACCACTGTCCCAACTTTTCCAGAAGCAAAGGAATGATGCTGATTTATATTTAAAGAATAAGATTAGATAATATTTCTGAAGTACCTCAATTCCAATTGATTTAATAAGAATTTGTTAAACATTTATAGTAGGTAGACCATAGAGTCAAAATAAAGCTATTCTAAAGTCAAGGAAACTTAGAATTACTACTAGCACTTTAAGACACATAGTGGATTTTCTTTCCTACAAACTTTTGGAGTAGTACATGTATGTACTTACTTCCTACTTGCTCAAGGTCACAAAGGATGTTAGTGTTGGAGATGGATTTGAATCTCCAGCAGGCAGCCCAATGATTTCTCAAAGCTGGTCTATTCTCTGACTCTGATTATTCAAAGAGGATGATTTTTAAAGTCCCAAGTCAGTGATTCCACAAACATATGCACCAGTTGACTGCATAGGGAAAAGCAAAACAATAAACAACCACAACTAAAAGCAAATAAAAACAATAACTAAATTAAAACAAAACTTTCAGGAGCATATGGGTGTCTTTCCTTATTCATTCTGAAAATATTTTATAATAGGGGATGTGAAATACCTTAGCTCAGTTTGTGGTTCCAGAGCGTAAGATATTTGGGACATTATCTAGCTGTCTAATCTATCTATCTACCTGTCTATCCACATATCCACCCACCCACCCATATATTTCCATCTATCAACCATCTATATTCATCCATTCATCTCCCTCTCTATCCATCTATCCATATTCGTTTCCTCAATAAAATACAAGTCTTTGAGGGTATTTCATTTTTGTTGTTGTATCTGTATTCTCCTAGAATAATGTCTGACATATGGTAGATGTTACTAAGTGATTAGTGATTGATTGATTATTGGCCATTGATAACCATTCAAATCAGTAGCCATCTCACAGATAAGTTCTTTTTCCTGAAATGGAACTTAGCCAAGAGTCAAACAAACTAGAATGGATGATTAGTGCATACCACCAGAAAAACCATCCAGTGGTCTTATTTCCAGGGATAGTTAGTCAACAGTATCTTTGTAAATCCTGGGAAGAGCTACAAGATTGCTTTGCAAGCTTATTTCCTATATATCATCCAAGATGCTGAATCATACAAAACCAACTTCACAGGACCACTCTTTGGATTAGTACAGAAAAGATAAGTTTTGTCTGAAAGCATTACAAAAAAAAAATGAGAAAATGATAAAGGTGCTTAGTCAAGAGAAAATAAACATAGAGCCATAAGGCATTAAAGAATTTTATTCAACTGAGGGATAGCTGTTTTTCTTTTTAGTTAACCTGAGAAAATATTGAGTATGCTGTTCAGATTTTCTGCTGTTCACCTACCATGTGTTGATACTTTATCTGTAAAAAAGGAAGGGCTATCAAAGTTCAACTCTATGTGATTTATCATCCCATCTTCAAGAATATAAAATTTCATTCTTTTGAACTGTCAGTTTAAACTCAAATTACACATCAGGGTTTTATTTATATTTTATTATTTAGTCATTGTCATCAAGACACTTTCTTCCCTTTCAATTATTATTCCTCATGATAAACTGAAGATAGGAAAAAAATGATTCAAACAGTCAAGTACAAAGTTTGCTTCCATTTTCTATGGTATTTGACAATGATATTTCAATTTATTTCATTCATTTCTATAATTTCTACTATCTATTGTCCAATATACACTGATCAATAGCATCATATCATTTACTATGTCCAGGGGGTGGCTATACTATATTCTAGTCAAACAAGACTACTTGCTGTTACCCATTCACAATACCTGATCTCTCTTTTGGTTTTGTCTAGTCTATTGAATATGACTGAAATGATTTCCTTTTTTCTTCCAATCTTTCAGAATCTTTAGTTTCTTTCAAAATTCAGCTTGAATACCTATATTTTGAAGTGTTTCTTAAAATAATTTTGAATTTATTTTGCGTAAATATATATATATATATATATATATACATACATATTAACTTTTTCTGTACTATAAGTTTCTAGAGGGGAAGGATTTTTTCTTCTTTTTTTGTCTTTGATCTTTAATTAATCTTCAATGAATAATAAATAATAGGACCATAATACATGCTTTTAGAATTGAGAATCAACAAAATATAGGGAAAATGTAAGTAGAAAATAGCAATTTAAAAAATGACCATAGAAAAATACCAGTTTCTAGTCCTTTGAAGGTAATTATTGTTCTGTTTATTTATCTGAATCTATTTTAAAAGTACAATTCTCAAGAATAGGAATGAAATGCAAAGCCAAACAGGTTATTTATGAAGTTAATGGAAAGTTGTCAGCAAAATCGTTGACCTTGCCACAGAATTATAGTTGATACTTACCTTTTAATAAAAAATACAAGTCTGTATTTATTCCCCCAAGCCAACCTTACCCATGCTAAATTATTTATGTATCCATTCTAATATGTATTTCTCAACTGACAGGACAAGTCTCCTTAGAACCCTTCTACTGACCCACCTGTCATGATGATGGGGTAAACAATGTCACCTTTCCAGTGCACGATGAATTCCAAAGAAGTTGCAAAGTACACCATCCATCATGCTGGCACTAAGTAGGTTTTCGAAGTAGATCTCAGATATCACAAATGCTGTTTAGACTGTTACCAGAAAGCACAAATTGGATGGCTCATACAAAATGGTCTTGTGATGAATGGACAGGATGCCCCCACAAAGAAAAGGAATGCCAGTATTCTAGAAATAACCTTGTCAAAACAAAAAGGAGCTATGTGGTTCTTTTGGCGGCCAGACTACAATAACTTAAGAATTCTTTAACAGTTATGCCTAGTGGGAAGTCAAGTAAATAAAATTACTCAGGATAGAAAAAGATATCTACTAGAAACTAGAAATACCTAGACAATAAAAACCTCTCCAGGTTGATTTGCATTAGGTATTATATTGATATTTCAGTACTCCAAGAATTTCAGACTCCATAAAAACAGATATTAATTAGTCAAACAAAAAGCATTGATTAAATACCTTTATACACCTCAATAAAGATGTTCATGAGGGATTGTGCTGAGAAAAAAATGCATCACTTGGTAGCTAATCCTGAAATTGTGAGTGTCTCTAAATAAAACTAAACTGTTTATCAAAAGATATATAAAATGATAATAACATTAATATAATATGGCATAAAATAATTAATACAAATAATAAAATAAAACTAGCATTTATAGAGCACTTTCAATTTTGCAAAGTACTTTGTAAATATTTTCAAATTTTATCATCACATTAACAGCACCTGGGAGGCAGGTGCTTTTATTACATACAGTTTACAAATAAGGAAACTTAGGCAGTAAAAGATTGAACAATTTGTCAAGGATCATATAACTAATAAATGTCTGAAACTGGATTTGATTTTAGGTCTTCCTGACTTTCTAGGTCCAGTTCTTTATCCATTGTGAAGAGAAAAATGGACTCGGACTAGCTTCTAATATACCAGTTCTGTCAATATAGGCTAGTAGCACTCAGTTTACTCACCTATGAATGAGAGAGAGAGAGAGAGAGAGAGAGAGAGAGAGAGAATAATGTTTATAGTACCTATTTCACCAAAGCAGCAAAGCCTAGTGAATAAAGAATGAACTTCACCAAAAAGAAGCTCCGAGTCCAAGTATTTTATCTGACTGACATATTGGCTATGGAACTATGGGCAAGTCACATAAATAACCCTGTAGTTGTACAACAACCAAAATGGAGAGGCTAGTTCTTGAACTAAATGAAAAACAAAGCAAATCACAATCTAGCCAGTCAGAACAAATATCCATCTGCCATGATAAACATCCAGTTGATTCTGAGTTTTTTCTTTAAAAATCCTTGTTTCTGTTCTGTTTCATGGAATACAAATTTGGTTTGCTAGATTTAGCACAGACTTAAGGGCATGGTCTCCAATACATTGTCCCTAATGTTCTGTGTACTAGAAATTCTTAATATTCATATGAAGACCATTGAGAAAGACCATACCTCCAAACTGTTTTGATACACAAACATGTAGGATAGGAAGGCAGTCAACTACTTCTAAGACAATAGCTAATGTGGAATAAAAGTATTTGGAGTTCAAGGGGAGGAGAGATAAGACAATAAAGTTGGGATTGTCTTATAAGTCAGCCCATCCCTGGTGAACATCAGAAATATAACTAGGGTGCAAGGGTCATGAACAGGCTATGAATGGACAGCTGATGTGATGGAGGAAGAGGGATATTTCTTTTTCTCAGTTCAGTTCTTATATTTCATGATCCATCACAAACTCTGAGACATGTTTCCATAGTTATAGGGCCCCTCTATCATGTTCCCCCACCCCTGCTTTTCCTACCTTCCCGTCTACCTCCTTCCTGATGTTATTAGACCCAACTCAGGCAGATTTTAGACTTTCCTGGAAATGGAGAGTGATTCAGAGATTCACAGAAAGTTCACTCATACAAAGAAGTGGAGATGGGATCCTGAGACCTACCTTCATCTTCTCTAGTCAAACCCACCCTGATCACCCTTCTAATAGATAATTAGTGATGTCCAAAAGTCTTTGACTATAGTAATAATCCTCTTCTGGTGTTCTCTCCCCAAAGAGTCCTAAGATCCAGGTGAATTTTTCCAATGCTCAGGTAAATTTTTATAATTTCTTATTATGCTTCAGCAAGTTCATTCAAATCTTGCTTCTGAAACTGGCAGCATGACCTCAGAGAAGACATTTAAACGCTATGGACCTTAGTTTCCTCATCTGTAAAATAAAGAGTTGGACTTAGCAACAACTAAGATCCTTCTAGGTCTAAATCTAGGATCCTAGGATCCTCTGATTTTGTTGAACTATTTTGTTCAAGGTAATAACTCATGGAATTGTGTTACCTTTTGTCCCACTATGGGGAAAGAGGAGAAGCTGTTTTTTTTTGTTAATGAATATCAAGCTGGGGAAAAATTAGATCTGGAATTCTCACAACAAACATGTATTGCCTATATTCATTCACAGGATCTCTACTAATTAATGTGGAAACCAGCTGTAAGTTATCATGGGTGACTAGAAGTTAAGAGAAGTAGGGAGATGACAGTCCTGAGGAATTTGGATACTTTCAATCCACTTTGTCAAGACTTACACAATTTTTTCCAGGTTTTATCTAGTTATGTTAAAAAAAAAAGAACAAGATATCCATGCTTTTTTGAATTAAGATTTTAAATTAGATAAAATGTTTAAAAGGAAATCAGGTAAGTTCATTATCTGTACCAATCAAGAGACAGGAACGCTAAGGAGATGAAGTGGCATTACCTTCCCTGCCCCAACTGAATGCTGAGAGCATCTGAAGGTGAAATTCTATAATTGACAGAGATTTGGTAGGATAAAGACAATCACCTCTCATGCCTAGATGTCCTAGAATACCAAACACTCAGGGGAAAGGATGACTAATTTTTAATACAACCTTAAAAATTTGGCATTGAAAGGGAGAGGGGGAAGGTTAGAAAAGGGAGAGGAACAAAAAGAACAGGAATAAGGAGAACCATGCCCTCATCATTCTGCATGCACATTCAACAGTTTTTTAACTTTTCATTACTTTTTTTTTAGGGTTTTGCAAGGCAAATTGGGTTAAGTGGCTTGCCCAAGGCCACACAGGTAGGTAATTATTAAGTGTCTGAGACAAGGTTTGAACCCATGTCCTTCTGACTCCAAGGCCGGTGCTTTATCCACTGTGCCCCCTAGCCGCCCCCCCCCCCAAAGTATTTTATTAAGGAAGAAAACTGAGATCATAGATTATTTTGATTTGGCATGAACTTCAAAGACAACTTATTTCAACTCTAAAAAAGATTGGTTTGCCAAATATTTCTTAATATGTGGTATCCAAAAAGGAACACATTATGCTACTATGGTGTAACAAATGTGGAATACAGCCGGCCTATTACCTGCCGTAGGCAGGATGTTGTTTCTCTTGGCGGGGGGGGGGGGGGTTGGCGGGACACTGGTTTTCCTTTTCTTGTTGCTTTGCTTTGTGTAGTCAGTCACAGTATTTTGGAACTCAATCTCTAGTATCTCTACTGTCAACTTTTTTCCATAAAGTACTATCAAGTCAAAATTTCCTCATCTTTAATCCATTTTAATTTGAAATATTTTATCCCTGTTAATTCCAGTTTTCAGTTTTGATTCTGAGATCTGATGAATCAAATAGTTTTTAATTATTATTTTTCTGTATTTTCTAGTTTCTATTATAATAGAATTTTATTAATATGTTTCATTTTTTGAAAAAAAATCAAACACAGCAATAACAGAGACCACTGGAACTCTACTCTTTCTGACTAACATCCATGTGGAAAATCAACACTCTTTCATTAAGGTCATTCAGAAAGTGTCAAGGTACTGGTTAGTCATTAAATCTCTTTAAGATTCAGTTTGTTTATCTGGAAAATGGGGACAGTGATATCTAGATTAGGTCTCTCATAAAGATGATTATGACCTTCATAAGAGAAAATGAATATAAATACTTGTGCAAACTTTAAGATTACAGGAATATCTTATATTATTGCCATACAAAGGAAGGTTGATATCTGAGGCAGTTACCAATGGCAGAAGTCAATAGGCAATCTATGATAGCTCAGTCCATTTGAAATCTAAATTTGCATTTCTGCCTCAATGATCTAATCAAAGATTCTACTATTAAACTGATAATTGTCAAAATAGTTCCTCATCATGGAGAGCTGGAAAGACCCTTGGAAGCCATCTAGTATAATTCATACATGTTAAAAACTCTCTACAAATTATCTAACCACTCTCTGACTGAAGACCTCTGGTAGGGTAATCCTTCCTCCTTTCTTTCAAGGAAACCATATTAGACAGACTTAATTATTAAAATGTTTTTGTCCCTATAATAAAGCTGAAATCTGCCTCTTTGATGCCCCATTTTTCTTTCCAGGGACAAACAGAACAAATCAGTTACCATCCAGTAAGAGTCAGTCCCTGATATGACTACATGTACTCCATAAATCCCAATTACTTCAATTAACCTTCAGGCTATATCCTTCACTCATTAGTCTTTTCTAGATATTTTCAAGCATATCTACATCCTTCCTAAAATATGATGTCTAGAATTGAACACAGGCATGTTCATACAAGTTTACTTATTTCCTATAGCAAGTATTTATTAAGTATCTTCTCATAACAAAACACTTTGTTAGGCACTGAGGACATCAAACCATAAAAAAAAAAATGACCCTGCACTCAAAGTATCCATACTCTTTGAGTGATACAATTTACACACAAATTTTGAAATTTAAAATATGAAGTGTCTCAAAAGTCTTTCTGTAGATTTAAATAGCTTAAAGCTATTTAATACATGCCTCTACATAGATTTTATATATATATATACATATACATATATATATACCTAAACACAACATATATGACTGTATCAGAATATACCTGTGATATATAATTGAATATATATTTTCTAATTGTTTATATCTATATATGTAAAATAAGAGATGTGTTCTATACATATAGAATTTTCCCTTATTTGTATATGTGAGTATGTATAAAGCCACGCATACACACATGAATGAAAAGTCATTTCAGGAGTGAGAACACTAATAACTGAGTAAATAAAGAAAATCCTCACCTGGGGAATAATTTCTAGGTTGAATTTTGACATTAGAGATAAGGAAGGCATTTTAAGTTTGGGAATTTCACTTTAGCAATTGTTTGAAACTTGTGAAAGGATGGAGACAGGAATATCAATTAGGAGACTATGGAATTCTAGGTAAAGGCATAAAACAAGATGGTGACCAAGTCAATAGAAAGAAGGGGAGGATATAAAGAGGATGAAACCTGTCCAAAATTGGCCCCAGGTGGAGTTCTAAATTAGGTTTTGCCTAGAAATCATGTAAGTCTAATCAGTACATTATCCAAGAAAGGTACTTACATTTTTCTATTATCTAAGAAACACATTTTGCTTGTTTTGTGTTTTTCATTCTATGTCTACAATTTAAATGCTACTTCAAAAACTGTGTTCTCAGGCTATAATACATACATTAGGGAACCAAATAACCAAGAATGTTCCTCTTTAGTTAATAGCTCTCTGAAAAAAATCCATGATAATTAAAGAAATGCTATTTTTAAAATAATTATTCAAACCAATAATTACTTTCCTACCTCATTTTTTTCTGTAAAGATACAATCTCAGGGGAGCATGTTCCAGCTTTCTGCTTTCCTATTTTTATTATTCCATTTATGTTTCCTCAATTAAATTTAACTTTTTGAGTGAAGAGAATATTTCATTTTTACCTTTCTATCCACAGCACCTAGGACTCAAAGATTACTCTGAGGGCCTCAGATTTTAGTAGGAATATAGTAGGGCCTCAGAGATTACTTGCTTATAGGCTGATTCAGGAATTGGGGAGTGAGGTATCTTTCTTCTACCATTAGAATTCAAACTAGAAGGTGTTAACATGTCACACAAGAGTATTAAATGCTCGTTATATTCCCTTTCAAAACATATCAGCAAGAAGTTTGATTAGAAGACCCAACATTGCAAGTCTTCCTCTTCCCTCCAGACTCTGAGCCTATACCAGACATTTTCACCACTTACATCTTGCCAGAGAGTTCAATTTAGATGAAAGCTGTTGCTTTCTAATCCCATTTCACTGTAAATGACAGAGACAAATGGTCATATTACCTCGAGAGTTCCTCTGGCAGAATAGGCAGCATATGAGTATGGCAGTCCTTGGCTGAGATCTTTTCTGGGCTCTTGGTCACATGGCTGGCCATTAGGATAAAAGCATTGGCTGTTGTTCTTCAGAGTCACCGTGTTTGGAGAAGAGCCCGGCAAGCTAAGCAGGACGGAGTAATTGAAAAGCTGTACTACTTCTAGGCCATGAGAAGTCCACTGAACCTTGAGCTTCTCTGAAAATTTTGTGTCATCTTCACTTTTAGACAATTGAATTAAATGCCTGAGAAGAGAGAGAGAGAGAACAATTATGAATTACTAAGATTATTAATATCATTATTAATTTTCTTCATCTGAAGAAATATTGATAGCTGTTCTGGTCCTTGGAGGGATATTAAAGTTGCCAATAAGATTACAAATTAGTAGAGTAATACTTAGAGCTTTGGTTGTTCTTTAAAGTGATCAGAATGCTACCAAATAAAGCAACATAGTTCATAACTTTTTGATTATGAAAATATATAAGAAAATATGAAAAAGTCAATATATGATTGAAACAGGCTTTGTTCCTGAATGCATGGGCTATGGAATTAATCTTTGTATCTTCATTTCCTCATCTGATAAAAAGAGCACTTGGACTTGACTTCTTGGGTCTTTCTTCCAGGCTAGGCTACTATAATCCCAATATCTGAGATTCACATAATGCTTCAAGTTTTACTTAGGATCATACATTGGAAGCTGGAAGGACCTGGTTGGTCCTCTAATCTATCACTTTCTTCTTTGCGTATGGGAGAAATGAAACTAGAAGGGCTAAGTGACTCACCCAAGGCCACAGAGTTAAATGATGAAGCCAGGACTGAACCCAGATTTCCTGATATTTCCTCTTACCAATTTCTAAGTGTCATTCCATTTGATAAAACCAAATATAACCTACTTTGGGATCATGAACATGGCTGCCTTTAATGTCTGTGAATAAATAATAATACCATGATTAATTCTATCCATTGAATCAGAATTAGGATGGCTAATTTATGTATCTTCTGTAATTGTTGCATCTGTCCATGTTATTTTTCCTGGGCTGCTATCTGCAGTGTTGTTGACTATTTAGATTTTAAAACCCTACTGAGGTCATGAAATGTTTTCTGAATTATCTCTAAAACATCACTAGATATGCATGCTTATTAAATATCATCCTATCATAACACAGGACCCAAGCGCAAATGAAATGGTTCAGGATGGCATTCTGCCAGGGGCTTTTTATGGTGAAAAGTCATTCTCTTAATTTGCTATTGCTATTGACATCAAAACACTTATTTTCAACCATCATGCTCTTCCCCACTGTGAAGTTCCATTTTATGGTGTGTGTGTGTGTGTGTGTGTGTGTGTGTGTGTGTGTGTGTGTGTGTGTATAAGCACCTAATAGCAGAGTACTTGCAGTGGGCAAAGGGAGGGACCAGGTTGTTTAGTGTTGTTGAAGCAAGTGTTCTATAAATCCAAAAGCATTTGTTAATTATCTATAACATTCCAGGTCCGAGAGGTAAGAAGAAAGAAGATTCAAGACATTTCAGTTGCACATTAACAGCATATTCTCTTAGATTTCCTCAAGAATCATTGCCCACGTGTAATCATGGTTCTGATGCATATAGAACTATGTGATTTTGCTCATCTGATTCATGCAGAAAAATATACCTTCAGACATCTCTGTTTGTACCAGCATGGCCACCCCTTCTCTGAAAGGGAACTTTTGCTTTCGAAACTTTGTTTTTTTTTATTCTAGATGAGATTATCCTAGTCATTTCTATTTTACTCTGATTATTTAATAGATGTAAGTGTTTGTTCTTCATTCTTAAAGAAGCCCATGACTGGAGAGGGGGGTGATGTCATGACAAGCACAAGATTTAGATTAGATTGGGGGAGGAGGTGGGCTGCTGAAGTCACCAGCCTCACTTTCTCCTCCAGAGTCATATGGGTCCAGGGCCAGTCTTTGGAAGACATATTTGAAAGGAGAACAAATTTCTCCTGACAAAGCTTGGTCAACTTTTGGCCAAATCTTATGGTTAAGAGACCTTTTCTCATACAAAACTACAATCAACATCTCCTCTCATTTTTACTATTCCTGTTCTTTAGCACTAAGCAGAAAAAAAAAATCCTAAGCATTCCTAAAAATACACGGAGCTGTGACGTTGGTTCTCTCTTCTCTTTTCCAGGCTAAATCTCTACCTTTTCTCCACTTAATTCTTCTTGGCCATGATTTGTTGACTTTTCTGTTGGTCTTTCCCTCAATATTGTTCAGCTCATCCTTCTTTTTCTATAATTGTGCTTAGTTTCCCTTTCTCCCTCTCTCCTTTTGGCTCTCTGAAAAAAAGACTTTAATGTGGAGAAGAAACTGCTTTTCCATCTGCTCCATTCTAAAAACCATAAAAGCAGACGTGTCAATAAGTTACCTGATGTTAGAGAATTAGCTGCATTTTAATCTCTGCCCTCAATTTATCAAACACGGAGAAATATTCTAGTCCAGAAAGAATGTGTCATCTAAAATCACGAGTTATTTGCTTGACAGAGATTTTTTCCTCTGCCTTCATATTTAAAATAAGGGTTTCGATGGGCCAGTGGTTTGGCAGACGGCATAATGAACTGTCAGGACTGATACCTGACTTGGGAAGTGACTTTGGCATGGCTGTTCCATTGGCCAACAGAGACTGGAAGCCAGATGAGTTTGGCTTTGGTAGACAAAATGCTGTTTATATCACTGTTCAACACCTGCTCCTGGATGAGCCACAGAGCATCACTGATGTCAGGGCTGGAGTAAGCGAGGCATGGATTCTTCCTAGCACTGGGGTGACTGCCAAGTGCATCCTATAAATGACTGGTGGAGGAATGGATCACAGTTACGAGGTTGCTTTTGCTCCATGTCCACTGGAGAATGTATATGTATGTATTTTTATAGGGATACATGTGTATATATATATATATATATATATATATATATATATATATATATATGCATATAGATCTATCGAGAGAAGGAAGGAGGAAAGTACCCAGGAGAGGTATCTGCTTTATCAAATCATACTTCATTACACAGCTATTTGCATAAAGCATTAGATGACCATCTGCTAATCTAGTCCATTTTATATATTGTATTGAAATTCAGATGGCTGGGTACTGGAAGTCAGTACAGTATGGAATCAAATAAAGAGAAAAGGGTAAAATGCTAACAAGAGAAATAGAAAGGAGGAACAATTTTGACAAGGAAAGCATATTGCTTATTGTGCCATCTGAATATGCTGTCATTTAGATACCACCTTTGTTGTAGGCACAGAAAGCAGGAAGATTAAAAAAACTCTCATGGATATCATCATCTTTTTATAAAATTCTTTCTTATCATTGGAGCTGAGCCTGATAGTCCAACTAGAGACCTCAACTCTTAGTCACTCAATAAACAAATGAATTTTCCAAAATGATTCTGATCTGGTACCAACAAAGAAGAAAGAAGAAGGGAAGGCAGAAACAAGCAAACAGATACATCTAATTTCAAAGAGGAAGATGGCATAGGAGGGAGGAAAGAAGAGAGCAACCACCTGTGTACAAGAATTATCCTTACATTTTAGAAAGTCGGAAACCTTTCTTTGGTAGACATCCAGGGCCTGTACTTTATATACAAATCAATGATTACAAACACCTGGCAAACAGAAAAGGTTTAATTAACATAGTTTCTTAAGCTTATTTTGTCTCTTCTTCATCTGGTTTTAGATAGAAGATATTAAGGTAGGCTGATCATGGAAATGCTAATATTGAAATTGTGTTTGAAAGCTTGCAAAACACTTAATATGCTTTATTTTACATGATTCCCAGAATAACTACTAGTCAATCTTCATTGTTTATTTTTATAGAAGAAAAACTGAGTCTTTGTTAGTTTTAAGTGACTTATCCATGATTATAGGGTTCATATCGGAGATGAAATTAGAACCTTCTGGCATGCAGTGCCCCTTTCATTCAAATTATATAGAGTTAACCAAGGTTATTAAACTGACTTTAGTGATTGGGTGATACAGAACCATTTATTTTTCTTTAACAACTGTTAAAAACATTTCATAACTCAACTGTATCTTCTTCAAAATTACAAACTGGACAAGTTTTGTGATTGGTTGACCCAGGGGGAGGGAAGTTATGTGATCTGAGATCATATCATAAAACAATCAAAAAATAATTAGGGGATTAAAAAGTCAGATCTTTCGAAAAGTCATGTTAAGGTTGCTTTGTTCTAACTCAAAGGAAAAGCTATTTGGGAGATAGTTAAATAACTGTCTTCCAGAATAACTCCTGTGAGAGAGAGAAGAAAAGGAATGGCTTTTATTTTATAAGAGGAGAAATTTTCAATTATAATGAAGATCTCAGATTTTTAACAATGGGATACATTAACTGACAGATGATCAACTCTTTGAAGACAGGAATGAGACTTCACTTGTCTTTACAAACTCAGATACAAGCTTTTGGTCTACAAGCATATATTTGACACCTATTCTATGACAGGTCCTAGGTTAAATCTTGGGAAAAGGAAGAAAGGAGGGAAAAATGATTGTTCACAAAGATCTCAAAATCTAATGGAAATAGTAGGCATTATAACTTAATTAATATAGAAGGATCATCAGACATCTTTCTCCAGTTAAGTGATTTACAGTTATTTGTTGACTGAGGTTCTTATTTCTCACCTTCTGTTTCTAGGAGATAGATCAACCTATTGATGACCCATGTACACAAATGCAGAATTTTTTTTGACAACTATTTTATCCTGGGCTACATAAAACAGAAAGAACTAGTGCAGAAGCTCAATGGTGAGCTTTTTTCCTACACTTCTATAGTTTCATCTCCAGTTAACAGTAAAAAAATCTGTTTCACAGTGGGTGTGTTGACTGTTAAAAAAAAGTGTTATCAGGCATCATTGGGATGAAACACTTAACATATTCTTGAGGGAAGAAATGTGATTTAGCAAAATAAAGACTACATCTTGGGTAGGGAGGCTAATAAGGTTTCAGAGAGAGAGTCAGACTCCTGCATGAGAATACTAAATATGTTGTTAGCAGCATCTGAGCACCAAGTCCTTTTTTTCCCCCCAGAAAGAATAATTGTCAAAGGTCACTCTTCAGATTTAATCTTCTTAATTTATCTAAAATAAGTCTTCAAGCAGGCTACACAAAATGGACAAGTTAATCCAATCAGGACTATATTACAAGTCTTCAATTTCATCTGCTCTGCCCTCTAATGCAATGACATCAACTTGGGTAGTGCTGAAACATATAAAATCTTTTGATTAACACGGTCCCTACTTGATGATCCACTGTTCCCACAGGTGCTGAATGCATTAATAGTCTAAATAATTGGAAGAAACACATTCCATTCCAATAAGGTGGTGGTGAAGTGCATTCATTTCCACTGTATGTCAGGATGAGCAAACTAACTTAGGAAAAAAAAATTATCCCTTCACTTTTCCTAACCCACTCTTCACACAAAGTGAATATCATAAATCAAAAGGACCAATATGTATAGATTCTTAGAAGGGATTAAAAGCAGGGCTTCTCAAATGAGAGAAATGTTTATTTCTCTCTTGATTCATAGTAACTAATTATTCAATCAAGATCAAGGATTTTCTCCTTTTCTACTTTCTCATCCAGAAATTAACCCACTTGGGAAATCTTTCTCAAAAATTAATCTAGGGCAGAGCCAAGATGGTATCAGGAGAAGAGCCTCTCCTAGGTGCTTTCTCCAAAATATTTCAAAAATCTTAAAATTATGACTCTAACTAAATTTTCCAGAGACAGAGCCCACAGAAAGATCCAGTGAGGCAATTCTCCATCCCAAGGTAACCTGGAAAATAGTGGAAAATCTCTGTTCCATGAGGTTAGAGGGGCAGCCTCCATCAGAGTGAAGAAACTTCAGCCTCAGGGGAACAGCCCCAGGGAGCCTTGTAGCTGTGGTTCCCAGAAGCAGAAGCAGTTTTCTGGACTGCACCCCAGGGAGCACCAAGCAAAACTTGAAAGATCAGCAGGGAGACCTCTGCCAGAACAAGCACAAAGACCAGGCCCTGAGTGTGGTTATGCTGCACTTAACATGGCCAGCAGCCCAGATCCAGGAGATGGAGTGGGCAAGCAGGAGCCTTCTCTAAGCATCTGAGCCCTGGGTGCTCAACCCACCAAAGGTAAGGGAGTGGAGGAAGACTTCTGAAGTCTGTCCTCTGTCCCTGGAACAGGATTCTGGGGCTCTGACCACATTCAGATCCTGATCACAGTCTAGGCCCCCCCCCCATAGAACAGGGACTTCAGCCCCATGGCAGAGGGGTGTACTTGTGGTCATTCACAGAGCAGGAGAGCAGTCAGAGCCTCACATATGTAGGTCCTTGAGGTGGGTGTCCAAATAAAACTCAAAAACTCAGGAAGCACCCCAAAACCAGGCACAGGCTAAGGAAATGAGTAAGTAGGAAAGAAAAGGAACCTGACCATTGACAAATACTTTTCCTATAATCCCAAAGAGAATCAAAATATTCATTCTGAAGATGAGGAAGTACAAGTTTCTGCATTTAAAGAATCCAAGAAAAACAGAAATTGGGCTCAGGCTATGACAGAGCTCAAAAAAGATTTTGAAAAGCAAGTGAGGGGAACTAGAAGAAAAATTGGGAAAAGAAATGAGAGAGATGCAGGAAAAACATGAAAACAAAGTCAGCAGCTTAATCTAGGAGTTCAAAAAAAATGCTGAAGAAAATAATATGTTAAAAACCAGCTTAGAACAAATGGATAAAACAGTTCAAAAATTATTGAGAAGAATCCTTTAAAAAGCAGAATTGTTCAGATGGAAAAGGAGATAAGAAAGCTCTCTGAGGAAAACAAATCCTTCAGATGAAGAATGGAGCTAAAGGAAGCTGATGACTTTATGAGAATTCAAGACACAATACTTCAACACCAAAAGAATGAAAAATTAAAAGACAATGTGAGACATCTCATTGAAAAAACAACTGGTCTGGAAAACAGATTCAGGAAAGATAATTTAAAAATTATTGGAATACCTGAAAGTCATGATCAGGAAAAGAGCCTTGACATCATTTCTAAGAATTCCTACAGGAAAATTGCCCAGATATCCTAGAAGCAGAGGGCAAAATAGAAATTGAGAGAATCTACCAATCTCCTCCAGAAAGAGATTAAAAAAAAACCAACCCTCAGAAATATTATAGCCAAGTTCCATAACTCCCAAGTCAGAGAGAAAATATTACAAGCAGCCAGAAGGACACAATTCAAATATTGTGGAGCTGCAGTCAATATTACACAGGATTTAGCAGCAACTTCATTAAGGGCTTGAAATATAATATTCCAGAATATCCAGCAAACCTGAAAATCCTCTTCCAGGGGAAAAGATGGACTTTCAAGGAAACAGGGGGAATTTCAAATGTTTCTGTTGAAATGAGAAGAGATGAACAGAAAGTTTGACCTTCAAGTACAGGACTCAGGTGAAGCATAGATAATGGAGGAGAAGGGTAAATTATGAGGGATGTAATGATGATGAAGTGCATGTACTCCTGCATAGAAAAATGATACTGATAATACTTATATGAACCTTCTTATTTAATAGAGCAGGTAGAAAGAGCCTTTATAGATGAAGCACAAGAGAGAGCTGAATTTGAAGATAAGTTGAAAAATGGAATCAATGGCTGTAAGGGAAATATACTGGTAGTAAGAGAAAGGAGAGGTGGAATAGGCTAAGATATTTCATATAAAAGTTTTTTTGCAATAAAATGAAAGGGGGGAAGGCAAGGGGGAATGGGGGAACTTTCACTCTCATCACAAATGGCTCAGAGAGGAAACAGCATACACACACAATAGGGTATAGACATCTAGAGTAAAAAGGAGAGAAGGGGGACAAGGGGAATGTGGGTGATAGAGGAGAGGGTAGACCATAGGAGACGATAGTCAGCTTATAACACATTTTCTTTTTTGCTTTTTGCAAGGTGCCGGGATTGGGTGACCTGTCTGGGACCACAGGGCCAGGTGGTTGTTGGGTCTCTGGGGTGAGATGTGAACTTGGGGCCTCTTGGCCCCAGAGCCAATGCTCTGTCTGCTGTGCCATTCAGCTATCCCACATCTCATTTTAGAAGAGGGACAGAGTGAAAGGAGTAAGAATATATAATATCTGGTAGTGGGTAGGAATGGATGGAGGGAATTACAATCAGCAACAGCAACTGTGGAAAAATATGGAAGTAACTTCTTTGATGGACTTTTTTTTTAGGTTTTTTTGCAAGGCAAATGGGGTTAAGTGGCTTGCCCAAGGCCACACAGCTAGGTAATTGTTAAGTGTCTGAGAAGGGATTTGAATTCAGGTACTCCTGACTCCAGGACTGGTGCTTTATTCACTGAGCCACCCAGCCTCCCCTTTGATGGACTTTTGATAAAGAATGTGACTCCCCCTGAGACAGAGCTGATGGTATCAGAACACAGACTGAAACACATTTTTTTCTTTCTTTTACTTCATTTCTCACAAGGTTCTATATTTTTGTTGGGGACCAGGTATTATGTTTATTCTTAAACAAGACTATTTTAGTAATGTATAAATAAAGTCATATTAACCAAAAGAAGAAGAAGAAACCAGGAGGGATGGGAATTCAGGGAAACATGGAAAAATTTCATGAACTGATGCTGAGCGAGATGAGCAGAGCCAGAATCATCCTTGATGGACTTGCTCATTCCATCAGTGCAACAATCAGGAACAATTTGTGGCTGACTTCGATACCCCATCTGTATCCAGAGAAAGAATTGTGGAGTTTGAACAAAGACCAAAGACTATTACTTTCAATTTAGGAAAAAAAAACTGTTATCTTATTATGGAATTTTACTCTCTCTTATACTTTATTTTTCTTCCTTAAGGATATGATTTCTCACTCATCACATTCAACTTATATCAATGCATACCATAGAAACAACAAGGACTAACAGAGTACCTTCTGGGGGGGTGGGGCAAGAATAGGAGTAAATTTGTAAAATTTCAAAATAAGTAAAATTTTTCATAAGGAAAAACAGCCATGATGACTAAGCTCTACTAAAAGAAAGTAAAATAAATTATAAGTTTTGGCAAATGTGTGGATTCTTACTTATTGTGTTTATTCATACAAGGTTGGAAAGGTGTGGATTCTCCTTTTTGTCAGACAGGTGATATGGACTCTTTGATCAAGATTGGGATACTCAATGCCACCCATATATTTCATGAACCTCATTGTAATACAGTTCACCTCTCATTGTGATGTTCATAGTCTCATTAATTGTTAACCAGACTTGATTTCCATCCTCAGAAACATCTGTGAACCCATTACCATGATGGGCCTTTGACATCTGAAAGTGCTGCTAATCTCTTTTATCAATAACATGCTAGCCTAATTTCATTAATTAATGAAATGATTAAATTATTCAGAAACCCTGTCTCAAAGATTTAAAACATCATCCAATCTAGTTATCTTTTTATTTCACTAATTAGTCTCTAAAACTGACCCCACTACTATGTTCCTTATCAACTGATCTAAAGATGCTGTTTATTCACTGATCATAACAAAGGGAAGGGGAGGGGAGGGGAGGGGAGGGAAAGCTGTTTTAAAAGAGCCAGAATTATATATGGGAAAAAGGACTAGACCTTGAGTCAGGAGATTTTATATATATATATATATATATATATATATATATATATACATATATATATATGTATATGTATATAATTCTGGGCAAGTGACCTATCTTCCTAGTGTCTCAGGAGACTCTATGATATCCCAAGTTACACAATATGTAATAAGCTGAATTGGCAGAAGGAATTTCCTCAGTGGAAATTCACCATATTGATGAAATTACAGGGGTGGTCTAAAGATTTTTCAGTGTGGTGGTATGAATACTCAGCTCTTTAAAGGTGTGCATTTACCTTAATTTTGATGTAGAAAATTAAAACAAATTATAGATGGCAATTTCATTTGTGTAGCAGAGGAAGTTTTAAAACTTGAGGGAAACAAACCATGGTTTCTCTCCCTTTAAAATGAATTTTTTGTGACATTGACTAATCATGGCAGCATCATAGGAATGATACCTCCATTGTTCTCAGAATCAGGTAGGATTTAAGATCGTTTTGCAGCCCAACTCCAGTAGAGATAATCACTAACCAAGACCACCTGCCTTTGTGATGGGGAAAAATACTAGTACCCAGGAGAGGTGTCTGCGTTATCAAATCATACTTCATTACATAGCTATTTGCATAAAGCATTAGATGACCATCTGCTAATCTAGTCCATTTATATATTGTATTGAAATCAGTCTGTTCAGATGTCTGGTTACTGGAAATCAGGACAGTATGGAATCAAACAAAGAGGAAACAGTAAAATGCCAAAGCAAGAGAAAAGAGAACTACTTTGACAAGGAAAGCATATTGCTTATTGTAACATTTGAATATGCTTTCATTTAGACACCACCTTTGTTGTATGCAGAGAAGAAGAAAAGAGTGAGAAAAGAAACCATTTACATGTACATCAGAATCTTCAAACAAAATGCTTTCCAACCATCCAGAGCAGAGTCAAATAAGCACTCCTCAATTCTTTGACTGTCAATAAACAAAATGATTCTGATCTGTCGCCACCAATAAAGGGAGAAGAAGGAGAAGCAGAAAGAACATCAACATCACATCTAGTTCCAAGAAGACTTTGATTCTGACTTGATATGAACACTATATGGAATCTGATCCACAATGGAACTATTTTTTAAAAAAAATACTAAAGGTAGAATCACTGGTCTTGAATTTGAATCTCAACTACTTACAACTTTTGTAATATTGGAAATAATTTCTAGAAGCCTTAGGCAGTCAGTCAATAAACATCTATTAAGGATTTGTTACTAGGCATGTGCTAATTGCCGAGAATTAAAAAAAAACAATCCCTGACCTCAAGACAATTAAAATCTAATTTTGGAAATTATATTTCTTCATTTGCAAAATGAGAAGAAAGTTTCAAAAATGGTATCTTTCAGATTGAGATCTTTGATTCTGTGATCTCGTTTACTGATTTTCTTTCCTTTGTGCCTGCCTTCTTTCTTCTCTCTTCTCACATAGCCATCAATTCATCAAAGATCTTGGAAGTAGGGACTGAAAAAACTAAATAGACATTGGAAAAAAGGGGTTGGACAAATCTAATAGCCAAGGAAGGTTTTAGATGATTTGGGGTTTTATTGGTATAGGAAACCGCCAATGAAGTAACAGCCTACCAATGAAGATCAGTTCCTGACTTGCAATTTAGGAAGGACAACAATGGAAATAACTGGAGTTTTAAAGAAAAAGAATTATTGTAAAGCACTGAAGAACTTTTGTGGCAACATCCAAATCACCTTCCTTTGAAAATTCTGTGTTCAGATTGTGATGTAGCCTGTGGTACATTATTTCAGACTCAATACATACATATATATATACATATATGTATATATATATGTATATATACGTATATACGTATACACACACACACACACACACACACACACATATATATATATATATCTACCCACACATGTGACCCACACAGAGCTGTGTTCATTATATATTTCTTTTTTTCCTTCTTTTTTTTTAAGGTTTTTGCAAGGCAAACAGGGTTAAATGGCTTGCCCAAGGCCACACAGCTAGGTAATTATTAAGTGTCTGAGACCGGATTTGAACCCAGGTACTCCTGACTCCAGGGCTGGTGCTTTATCCTCTACACCACCTAGCTGCCCCCATTATATATTTCTGATGCTCATGAAAGGTCAAGATTTTGTTAGAGTGACAGCACTAATCAATCAATCAAACATTTATTAAATGTCACCTTGAGCAGGATAAAGTAAATTAAAACTGAATATGGTAAGGGCATCAAAATTTCTGCATATGAAGAAAGGGACATAATTCCTAATATGAGATGCTTCCAAGCACTCAAACAGATATTTCTGAAGCCCGCTCCCCATGACTATCTTCTTTGTGGACAGCAATGTGTTCTCTGCCCTATTTCTGAGGAGAATGGAAAGATTTGGATCCATAAGATTCAGTGTCTGACCATCATCACCACATCCTACATGGGGCACATCCTAGGTCTCCCAATTAGTGTCTGCTACAATGAAATTAATTTTTATTTACTTGTGTCTGTCTCACTCCAAGAGAATATAATCTCTTTGAGGGTAGGGATTCTTTATTTTGGTTTGCTTTCCTGGCACTATATCCTTTGAACTCAACAATAATTCCTAACACAAAATTGGCATTCAGGGTATGATGTCTGTATAAAAGACTGAAATCACAGGAGCATAGATTTAGGCTTGTAACCGACCTTGCAGATGAGTTAGAATCATGTAATTCCCAATACCACAGTTGGGGAGGACCTTGGAAGTCATGAAGTCCAAACTCTATAGCTAAGGAACTGAAGTCCAGGTAGGGAGGTTATCTACCCAGACATCCATGTCACATTAGAGGTGGTATGTAAACCTGTCTGTAGATTTCAGATACAATGTTCTTTGTCACATACTGTATGTTCTTTCATATCCCTCCTTTTAAAGATACTAGAATCATTTCCCATCCTTTTCTGGGGAGTGATCCAATTCTACTCTTTATTGTATAATGGGAGGCATAGGACATGGTTCTACAATTCAGATTCCACCTGAGCCTCTCTTGTCAACCCTAATTTCTCCTTTCTTTCTTCCAGTGTTGGTGCATGGAGGGATAATAGTTATGTTTATAGAGATGCATCTGTTGGACATGAATAGACATATGTGTGTTCTCTGCAATGAAGGACCAAATTATTTCACATACTTTCTAGCCACATTAGTTCTGTGAGCTCAATAAAGACACTTGAAACAAATTCTACATGAATTCAATGACAGTTCCACAGATGAAGGCTTGGTTTCTCAATTACTTTGACTGATAAATCATAACAACTGAACCTCCGACTTCCATAGCATCCTATCCAAAGAGCTGATCAATCGAATTAAAATTCACCACTCACTTTAGTCAAGCATCTATTTTAACAAGGCAATAGAAAGGTCACACAAGTTCTAGTCAGAAAGCCTGCGTTTGAATCCCACTGCTACTCTGTCAATCATGTTAAATATCTAAATCTGTTTTTTTTTTGCCACCAGTAAAATGGTGTTAATAATACTCATCACACTGTAATGGAAGTATCCAAAGCTGTGAATGTGCTTTGAAAATCTCTAAAGGTTCATACAAATATAAGGTACTCATATCACCATTATTAAAATAATTACATTAGGAGTTGATGTGTTTTCCAATTTCCAAACCCTGGCTGCAGCCTATAAACTCAGCAGCTGACCTTTAAAATGGATTCAGTGAAGAAATGCAACATATAATAATAATGCACAGGAAGTCTTGTGCCTCATCATCTCATTTACACTAATGATATCTAGTAGGATTAGGTATTACCCATTACATTCAACCTGGACTCAATTATGATGTCTGTTTTGTATAGGAAAAAACTAAGAGACTGAAAGAATACTGTAATTTAGACTTGCAATTAGACACTGATTTTTTTCTTTGTCACCTCAATTATTATTTAGCACACAAAGTTCATACTTTGCATCCACGTCAACCCAAATAATTCTTTACCATTCTTAGTGCTAATTCTCTTTACTAGTAATCATCTTATTACCGAATACAAGAAGTCTACACCTGAAAATGAATAAATTATCCAAAGGAAAAATAAAAACAAAATCAAAATACTTCTGGATATCTCTTATAAATCTAAAATAATAAGAAAATTAAACCAAAAGTCAATGAAATTGAGAATCTAAGAAATCAATTGAAATTTCTTTTCAGCCTTCTGATCCTTTTCCTACAGATTCACCTTGATTTCTCTTACATCTTAGAAACAAGACTGTAGGTTTATTTTTACCTTAAGCATTTTAGACTACTCAAAGAATATACTAATTTTATCCTAAAACTCAGAATTCTGGGTACCAAGTCACTACTATATTTTCAACAGCCCTATGGTTCTGAATGAAGAGACAGATAATCTTAAAACTGGGAAGAACTGGGTTCATGTCCTACCTCTGACACAGACTAGCTATGAGATGCAAGATTTTCATTAAAAAGAGGGAATATTTCTTCCTGAGATCTCTACTAGGAAATCTCAGGTCTCATCTCTATCCCTTATTGGTCCAAAAATGATAAAATTCTACTTTTAGGGAATGGTGGAGGATACTTACCAAGCAATTTTTTTAATTCACTGTCCTTCAAATGTGTCATCACATATCTAGATTGACCAGTAGTTACTATTTTGGTAAACTATAAAAATGGAAGCTCAAACTAATTTTATGGATAGAAGGCATTAAAAGACAATCAAAATAAACTTCAAAACAAAATTAAAAGTTACATCTTGCAGGCAATCAAATAGCACCAAGCAGATCTGTTCTCTTTTCTATTATTTTTTGGAGAAGGAGCTGCCATCAGTCACTGTGAGTGACAGAATTGGAAAAGAACATGCATCCCATGGCAACTCCCTCTCCGAATAGTGCCAGAGGCTGAAATAACCTCATTTTTACTCTCTAGCACCTTCAGAGCCAAACTATAGTAAAGTTATTTTTAGATCTGACCTAATGGGAACTCAGCCCAGACTAGCCTTACACATTCAAAGTAGGAAGAGGAAATAATTCTAACTGGAACTGGATCTGATTTTGTTTGGAATTATTTTACATGCAAACTTAAGAGTTTCCACATTAGGCCTGGATGGGCTTTTGTTTGTTTGCTATTGACTGGAATTGTGATTCCTCTTCCAATGCTGATTGGCATTTTCTTGGCAATTTGTAGTATTAGAGCATGTGTTCTTGACCTAGGGTCCACAGACCCAAAACAGAACCATGAATTTGGATGGGGAGAAAAGAAAAATTACATCTTTATTAGCAGTAATTTCTAACTGAAATTTAACATTTTCTTCAATTATTTAAAAACATTACTTTGATAAGAGGTCCATAGGCTTCACCAGATAGAGAAATGGGTCCATGACACTACCATAAAGGTTTAAAACCTACATTCTGAGAAGACTGTTTATAGCAGTAAAAAAGTTAAGTTATTTGTCCAGGGTGACACAGCAAAAATCAAAACCATAAAACTATGTTGATTTTCATATAATAAGAAATAAGTGAGAAAAGATTCCCAATGGGATAAAATTAGATAGAAAAGAAAGAAGTCAATATAAAATAATTAGAAAGAGTAGCTTTATACTGGCCATTAATGCCATCTCAAGAAGTAAAGAGAAATATTACAATCATATTTTCAAACTATGTCATTTCACTCATTTTGCTTATGTCCTATAATGAGTAATTAATAGCTATATTTGAAATTAGGAAAATAACCATGATAATGTAATATACTTTAAAAAGTATTTACCAATTTACTAACAGCAAAGCTATATGTGAATTTACTAATAGTAAAGGCATATGTGAATTAAATTAGGAGAAGGGGTAGGAGAGGAGAGTTTTGAGGGTTGGGAAATATATAATAACAGTGAGCACAATGTTTTTGTATAGATGGTTTCGAAAGCTTTGAGTGATGAACCAAAGTATTAAAGGAAACATCTTATGATCAAACACTAAGTCAAGATTTATACCAATGGCAGAATATCAGCAGTGCAAGGAGAATTTTTCAATTATCTTTGGAAAAGATGATTATAAAGTTTCATTGTAGAATATATTGAAATGTCATTGTGTCATGGAAATCAGTCAAGAAAGATGTTCTACTTAAAGATAATTCCATATTTCTAACACTTTCCCCTTCTAGAAGAACATTATTATATTTGCATCAGACTTGCTTAGTCACTAAAGTACAATCTTAGGTTTTCAATTTTACTTTTATGTCTATCCCAAAGAATTGTTTTTCCATTTTTGAGAGGAAAAAAAGACCTGGGCAAAGTTCAGTCCTTTTTTTTTGTTGTTGCTGATGGTATATTTTTCCAATGGAAGTATAAATGGTAAGTGTATATAGTGCAAAGAAAAGTAGAGAAGGGAATTGCTCTGTAAATTCAGAGTATGCAGACAGCCAAACCACCTCTAAGGAAAATGCAGGCAGATCTCCCATGAATCAACAGAATGGACTTCAGTATTTATACACTGAACAGTTTTATGAAAAAAAGGACTTGTATTTATAGAAACTCAGATTATCTTATAGTACAGCCCATGCTATTGAGCTACAGCTACTGAAGATTAGGGTTTTCGTAAACTAAAAATGTGCTTTGATGGAGTAGAGTTGCTGCTGGCCAGCATACCACTCTATCAATTTGGTTTAGGATTCAGAGGCATGCCAAACATTAATACCATGAAAATGAACAAAATACAACCATGATCTTCCTCATCTAGTTATTTCTATATTAGTCCAAGAAAGCATTTGTTTTATCTCTTTTGAAGACTCTATTGGTAGGGGAATTTTTATTTTTATTTTTAACTTCTTGATATCCCCAACCTCTTCTCGAAAACATCTGACTCGACACAGAAGACAGCTGATAAAAATATATTAAGTTTCTTAAAACACCACACACACACATAGCTGCCAGCAGGTGATTCTTTGAAAAAAAAAAGTTTCTTTAAATAGGACCATGATAAATTCCACCTAAGACCCAGAACCAAAGATGTTGGCCTGAAAATAGAAAGGTCAGCTTCTTATATTTATTCCTATTTCAGAAGAATTTATTTTGGGAACTGAACACTTTAAATATTGAGTATCTTAAATAAAAGACTATATAAAAGTGAAGACAAAGTTCTCAAAGCCTGACAAAAATACTGTCATGATATTTATAATTCATTCATGGATCAAAGCAAAGAATATTTTTTTCTTAAATTTCCAAACTCATCTCAGAAAGCCACCTTCTATAAGAAATCTTTGCAGATTCTTCCAACCCTTGGACTTCTTCCCTCAAATAATTACATGATGTTCATTTTTGCATATTTCCTATACCCACAAATAGGTACATGTTTATTTCAATAGAAAGTAACCTCTTTGAAGGTAGGGACTTGAGTTTTCTCTTTGTATACTCTCTGCCTAGGCCAGTTTCTATTAACAAAGTAAGCACATAATTTATAGTTGTGGATTAAAATTCATATTATATGTAAATTGGCATACTGTAGTGGGAGGCAAAAGAGGGAATAAAAAAGTCTGTGTCTTCAATGAGTTTGTAAGAGAGCAGTGTCTGTTTATAAAACATGTATTTCATATAAAATACATTGATAAGATGGTCAAATATATACATATACATCCATAACTAATGTTTTCTTTAAACCCTTGACTTGAATTAAATTACAATTATTATGCACATATATATATATATGTATATATATATATATTTACTACTATACTAACTATCCCCACAGTAACTAAAGTCTTTTTACCCATGGTCCTTAGAGGATATTTATTTAAAAATCCATAAAAGTTAAGACAGGTTCAAGATCATAGAGAACCTCAGTCCTCAATAGTGCAGTTGAAACTATAGGAGATTTGGCTTAGCTATGTCAGATCATTAAGCAATAACAAAGAGAGTAAAATAAGCATACTATATAATTAACAGAAATGTGTAAAGCAGATATACTTAATCAGGGTTAATAGATAAAGCTAAGATCCAAGACACAACTTATTTTGCTGAGTTTATGTGCAGGAACAATGCTTCAATTCTGCGGACTTTCCATGTGTTGATGATTTAGAGATTTCAGAGCTTATACTAGCTTTGACCTACCCAGGCACATAAGCCTCCAGGTGTAATTTAAACCAATCATCTATGCTGCTATGGGTCCATACAAGAAAAATGTAGCAACAATTAAAGAATTTTGAGAAGGAAAATATTCTCAATGCTAACTTAGTCTGACCTATTCAGGAAAAATAATTCCCTTTATAATCTGTTCTATGAAGGACACCCAACTTTGAAGACCTTCCTCCAGTGTGGCAGAGTCTATTCCAAGGCAGCTCAATCCACTCTTAGATCTAATTTCTGGAAGTCTGAGAATTTGTTTATATGTTTGATTTTTTTATGATTCAGTCTGTATTTCACAAAGTTCTATTGCTGTAGAACTTGGCATTCTTGGAATAATCAGAACAAGGATAGTCCCTTACCCTTGTGATAGCCCTTCAAATATTTAAGGGGAGCTATCATGCCCTTCCCAACTCAGTCTTCTCTTCAAGAGGCTAAGCATTCCCAGTGCCATCAACAGATCCAAGAATGAACTCAATCAATTAATAATCATTTATTAGATATTCCGGTTTACTGATATCCTTAATAAAATATGGTCCCTCAAAATGAACACGATACTTCAGAGAGGGTTTGGACAATGCTGATTATAATAGGACCTTTGTAATTGTGTACATTATTACTATGATTATACAACATAAGATGGAATTAATCCTCTTGCCTCATTGCCTCTAAACAATGACTCTTGTGGGACTTGAAATCCCCTAAAACAACCACATATTTTTCCAACAAACTCTGATTTAGACCTGCCTCCTCCATCTTGTAGTTAAGAAGTTGATTTCTACACCCAAGTATAAGACATTACTTTATGCCTATTAACTTTAATCATTCAATTAATTTGGCCATCTATTTTCGATGAGTAAAACCCTGCCATACTCAGTTGTAGCAGAGAAATTTATGTCTCTGGAACTTCTGAGAGCAATCCAAATTATTTAACAGATATTTAGAGATAGTCTGAATATGATTACTTGTTAAACTGCCTAATTTAAAGAAGCATTAAAATGGATAAATGTTAGACTTTTAATCTGAAATCTGAAATTGGAGCTACAGACATAATTATATCACCAATCCCATACTGAAAACATTTTCACTTTGATGGGACTTCCAGAGATCATGCTTTGTTTTTGAAATGTCAGAGTCATCATCATATTATCATAGCCAAGTAAAATTTGAGAAAGGATATGGTTCATTTAAAAAGAAATACTTTTATTGATGTATTTTGTTTTCACATTATATACATTTACTAGGTACCTTCACTACATTAATAGTCTCTCATAACAAACAAAATAATTAAGGAAAACTAATAATATAGTGAATTCATCTTAAAGAGCATGAAATATTCCACATCTATAGCAACCTTCCCACTTCTCTTTTTTTAATTCTTTTAATTAATAGAAATTGATTTCCTCTCCTTTCAATTAAAAAAAGAGAAAAAATGTCGTCAAGAAATGAATTCCCTTACTTTCTGTATGCAAATAATTAGTTATGTAATTCATTATATAATTTTATATATAACAATAGTTTTACATATAATATACATATAGACACACATATAGATCTATCTATAGATACATACATGCATCACTTTTTCAACTCTCTGTCAGAAGGTACATAATATGTTTCAAAAATAATTTTCTTGAATCATACCTGGTCACTGCATTAATCATAAGTTTTTGTAATTAGGGAAAGAGAATAAAGATTTATATAATGACTACTTTATGTAGTATTTTAAATTCTTCTTTTTGAATTTTTAACACTATTAGCTCATTTGATCCCCACAATAATCCTTCACACTAATTGAAATTATTATGCACCTAATACAAATGAAGAAAGTGATATGACAGAGGTAGTTGTGACTTGTCCAGGTTCGCACAGAAAGTATCTGAGGTCTCATCAGAATTCAAATCTTTCTGACTCTCATCCCAAAGCTTTAGCCACTCTGCTACCAGCTGCCTATTTACATCGTTGATATTACTGTAAAAACTGTTGCCTTAGTTTTCCTAATTTCACTCTTCATTACTTTATAAAAGCATTCAAAATGGCATATGTTTTTCATCAGGCTGTTTACTTCACTATTTCTCAGGTCATAAACCTTTCTATGTCTCTCTGAAATCATCAATCCACCCATTTCTTGCAATACAATGGCATTCTTTCACATGGAAGTATTAGAGTTTATTCAGTCATTACTCAATTGATTGACATTCTTTTACTTTGCAGGGGTTTTTGCTACCACAAAAAGAGTTGCTATAAATATTTTTGGACATATAAGACCTTTGCCTAGTTCTATGATCTCTTTTGTGAATAGGTCCACCAAATGAATTAAAGACTGGATTAAAAGGCATATAATATTTATTAACTTTTGGCATATAATTCATAGCTACTTTCCAAAATGGTTGGACTCAATGGCACATCAGTGTGGCTGTTTTCCCAAAGCCCCTCCAACAATTATCATTTTCCCCTTTTTCATCTGGTAGGTATGAGACAGACTCTCTAAATTGCTTTAATTTCTTCTCTATTTAATAATGAAGCTTTCATAAAAACTGATTTATCTTGGGACATAAAACCCTCACAAAGAAATGTAGAAAGGGAATAATATCATAGTCCTCCTTTATTTATCACTATGCAACAAAATTATATAAATAAAGCATCACTGAAAAAAAGGTATTAAAATCAATGAGAGATGAAAAGACTCAATTCTAAAGAATTGGTAGGTAAAAGGACAAATCATATATAATTTCACTGAAAACAATGAATGACAATAAGGCAATAAACCAAAATATTTGAGATGCCAAAGTGATCCTTAGGGGAAAATGATTATTTCCAAATATTATTACTAAAGTACATACTTCAATAAATTGGAACCATGACTAAAAAGTGGGAAAACCAACAAATCAAGAAATTCCCATTAAATACCAGAATAGAAATCCTGAACATCAAGGAAGAGAGACTACAACATTCAAAACAAAATGGCTTTATTTTCAAAATTAGGGACTATTTAAAAAAAAGCCTGTCAGGTAATTTATTTTTTTAAATTTTATTTATTTAAGGCAACAAGGTTAAGTCACTTGCCTAAGGTCACACAGCTATACCATTATTAAGTGTCTGAGGCCAGATTTGAATTCAGGTCTTCCTGGATCCAGGGTTGGTACTCTATCCACAGTACCACCTAGCTTCCCCTAGGTAATTTAATTTAAAAAAAAAAGAAAGGGGGAAAACAAATTACAGATATCAGAAAAGTTAAAGAATTTCATCACAAAAGAATAGGAAATGAAGTATATTGTTAATGTTTTTGCCCAAAATATATGCCAATAAAGCAAACAAAATTCAATGAAATAAATGAATGTTTACTAAACTACAAAATATTCAACTTAGTACAGCAAGAAATAGATATTTCAAACAACTCAATTCTAGAGGAAGTACTGAAAACATCATTAATGAACTCCAAAGGGGGAAAATATTCTCCAGAATTAGAGATTCAGAATTGAATTCTGTCAAACATGTGAAGAACAATTAATAACTATGTTATAAATTGTTTGCAAAAAAGATAGTTTAGAACCATGTTTTATATATATATATAAACTGAGATTTTTCTTCCTTCTTCTCTAAAATACCATATCAAAAAAGCAACTAATTCTGCAATAAGGAAATACAGTGAACCAGAAAGAGGCAGATCATTCTTTTAACATCAATACTTTGTGCAGTTCCAGAATGGGTTTACTTCAGTGATTTTGAGAAAAAATAAGCATGGGTATTATGTAAAAATGACTATTGGAGTCACAACTATGATTATTCCTACATTAGCTATAAGAAAATCACTTAAACACTCTGATCTTCACTTTGCTCGTCTTCACAATTTTATTACCCAAATTGTCAATAAACATTTTTAAATACTTACTAGATATCAGGTTTAATGATAGGCTGTGGGTAAACCAATTTTTTAAAAGGATCCAGCCCTATATTAAAGTACTTACAACTTCATATTAGTATACATATAATGTATTATTCTATATTCTATATATATATATATTTATACAAATAATTATCATAGTTATAATGACTATATAATGTTGTTCTTCAGTCCTTATAGTCCCCATGTGGGGTTTTCATGACATAGATATGTCATTTCCTTCTCCAGCTCATTTTACAGATAAGGAAACCAAGGCAAATGGTTAAGAGACTTCCTTAGGGTCACACAACTAGTGTCTGATGTCACATTTCAACTCAAGTCTTCTTGACTTCCACCTCAGTGCTTTATCTACTATGTCACCTATGAATTTATAATATATTAATGTGACATAAATATAATTATTCATCAAATAAAATTAAATATACTGTAATGAATCTAAAATAAATTGAAAGTAGTTTAGTACAAGTTATTTAAGGACAAAGACCATTTGCATTGGGAACCTTGCGGAAAAAGCAGCATCATGAAAAATCTGAAGGATTCTATGAGTCTGACAAAAAAAGAAGGCATAATTCCATGCTTTGGAAATGGCTAATATAAGGCACAGGGACAGAAGATTGAGGGTCACATGAGAAACAGAGAACAGGTCAATTTGGCTGAATTGAAGAGTTCAAAGGGAGTAATCTAGAATAAGACAGAAAATATTGATTGAAGCCAGATTGTAAAGTGTTTACAAAGTCACACAGACTTGATCCTAGAAGTAATAGGGAGCCAAATTAGAATAATAATCCTTTTACTACTTGGCCCATAAGATTGTTGTGAGAAAAGTAAAGTCCTATACAAAGATCAGATATCTGGGACAGAGAGCTATTTGGGAGAAATTAACCCTCAATAATCACAGGATATGACCCTTTCTGACTAGTTAAATATATCATCTTCAACCCTTTGAAACTTTTCAAGCTTAAAAATAAATATATTATAATATATCATTGAATAAGAAGGCTTCCCCCTATAAAATTCTATGGTTGTAAGATATAAAAGTATAACTTGAACTAGATTCACTCTAGAACACTTACAGGGTGAGATCTGAGATGTTATTACCTAAATATGCTGGTATAGAGAGACAAAGGAAGGCTGATGAAAGTTGGGACCAATAGTTCTAAAGATTATATAATGTATGTTTAAACACATATAAAGTAAGGTACTTTTTGTATGTGGACATTTTATTTGTCTTAAATGGATGAAAACAAGAATTCAGGTGAAAAATAAATTGAGACAATCTATAAAGCTGAGAAAAAGCTCCTACTCCAATAAATTTACTTCAAGGATCTGTTTGAAAACAAACGTAAAGATAGCCTCAACTCACTGTGATCCATCAGATCATTTATATCTGACCATTTTCATAAGTTTGAAATCTAACTTAGAAATGGTAAATCGCAGAACTTTGGGGGTCCATAGGAAAACTCTATATTGCTTATTTTTTTCATTTATTCAACAGTAAACTATTTTTTATTCAGCATAAGTTAGAGTTGGGTTACTACTCATGGAGAGGCTCTAATTTGAGTCATTAAATGTTATAGAAGAAAGGAAATGAGAAAATGAGAAGACAGAAGGGAAAGATACAAGAGCCACCTGGAGAGAGAAGCTAATGGTGGAGAATTTTCCCTTCTGTTTGGAAAAAAGCAGAGTAGAGAAGAATCAGATGATAGGAACACATGGGTTTTATGCCTGATTTCCTTGTTGGATTTATTTTCCCATACATATTTACTTTCTTGGATGTCATTACTTTTCCTGTACTGTAATGCTTCTCTACAGGATTTAGCTTGATAAATATTTGTTGTCAATTTTCTTCAACCCTCCCCTTTTAGTTCTATTTTGATTATATTTGCAAGACTCCAGGTAAATAAAAGCTTACAATTCCTTGTTACAACTCCTTCCTAGTCAACAGTTTCTCATTCCAATGTGGTCTTTAGTACAGAAAGCCATATCCAGTTCTCAGAAATATTAACCAATTCAACCCTTTTCAAATTGTGTTTCTCTTTTAATTTTTTTTGGTCTGACGACAGTTATTAAAATCCCATCTTTTAAGGTCTTCAGTTTCTTGCCAAGGACATCATAATTATTATTATGCACTAACTCTATAGATGATATCTGTCATTAACATTGGACTACATATGAATCACCAAAAGTGGATAATAATCATTCGGTTTGAGAAATTTTGAACAAGTCTCTATATAAATGCCTTGGATGCAGGTACTAGGAAAAGAAAAGACTTTTCTATTGCCAGTAAGACATCTCTAATTTTACCTCATCAACAGATAGAACCTACTAACCTTCAGCACAACCATCCCCAACCACTACTTTGCATACTTCTGCCTGCCAGATTGGACTAGCTGTTTCCTTTCCTTTGATGGCTTCATGTTGAGGAACAGAAGCAAATTTCTTTCTTCTTATTTTCTATTGTATAAATATATACATCACAAGATAAATGAATGGATGAGTGCTTTCCACAAGGATGCAAAACCACAAGCCTATGGCTCTTTTTTTGTTCTAAATGATGATTGAGGTAAAATAAATGTTTTATTTTTTTGCTAATAGATAAGCAATAATATATTTATTGAGTAAATTTACTGAATAATAAAGCTCTATTCTTACTGATGGTTATAATAATCAATATGCCTAACCTAAATAATAACTAATTAATATTTGATGTTTTATGTTCTTGATTAATTTATACTCCCAAACATTCAGCAAAGCAACTCATTAATTGGATGTATATTTAGCCTCGAGAAAGCACAGACCTTTTAGGTGGGAGTTGGCAATGCTGTAAAATACTATAATAATATATTCATTAATAGGGATGTGGATAATTATATAACAACGATTTCAGAATAGCTATTCCAGGTTCAAGGTAGTTTGTAGATTTGGATTACTCTAATCAAAAGCTCATGAGTCCCTTCTAACATGAACTCATTGTGTGGGACTCATTGTATTTGGAGCTGAGAAACTCTCATTTGAAATTCAACATCTGGTATCTTTTAGCATTACAACCACAGGCAAGTCACTCAACCTGTCTTATATTCCTCATCTCAACCCTTATGAAAGGCCTGGACTCCACATTTCCCTTCCAGCTTTAAATCTATAATCCCATAATTACATTTACTAAGAAAGGCTATAATTATAATTCAAAGTAAAGGCATAGTGTGGTTCAAATTTCATTTGTTGTACAAATTTCAGTTGGGTCTAATACTTTATGATTCCATTTAGAATTTTCTTGGAAAAAAGTTAAGAGTAGTTTGCCATTCCCATTTCTGCCTTTATCTTTTGAAGTTTTTTGGAAGTAATCAAGATTAAGTGACACTTTTAATAAGTTTATGAAGTTAGATTTGAACTCTGGTCCTCCTGACTCCAGGACCAATGCTTTATCCGCTGGTTCTAGCTTCCTCCTCCCAATCTTTAACCTGTCCAACAAATATTTAATGAACATTTCTCCAACTGGTAAGGACCAGCAAATCAATATTTAAGCATTAATATATATGAGAGCTTAAAATAAAGTTGTACCTCATCCAACAAAAGATCATGAAATTATAAAATTTAGCCCTGAAAGGATTTTTAGTGATTATTTTGTTCAATACGCTCATTTTACAGATGAATAAACACAGATCCTAGAAGAGAAAGGAATCTGTCCTTGGTAACAGAAGGGCAAGGGAAAAGATGAGGGTTCCAATCCAGATCCTCACAGTCTGACTTACATATTTTTGCAGTTGTCTCATGTTTTAAACTAGTGAAAGTTTAAAGTGGCATTATCTGAGTTTCCATCTTATGCCCTACAAAACAACTCCATGCAGGCAGAAATAGTATTTTATCTGAACTTGATATTTTTCCATAGATCTTTTCACGTAGTAGTTCTCCATTTAATGAAAGTTGAATGAATGGTAAATAAAATGAAAAATGAATTTAATCTCTAAGATAAGAAATGGAAGAATGTAAGAGAGTTATAAACCACTGAAACTGAATTCTAAGAAAAAGGCATTATGGAAAACTGAGAAGCAACTCTTCAAAGATGATTTTACATTTCTGGGAACCTCCTGATAATCTAAAATGGTAGAAACAAATATTAAGATGCTAGATTCCTATATGAATATAAAATTAAGTTTTTCTGTTTAATGTACTAGATTGCAAATGATAATATTGGGATTACAGAGTCTATTAGATTCTAAGATGAGAGCACTGGAGGTCTGCTTCAGCAATTTCCTTATTTTAAAAATAAAGAAATTGAGCATCAGAAAGGCAAGTTATTTGCCCAAGGTTACTCAGGCAGCAAGTGACAGAGCCTAAATTTGAAACCAAGGCCATCTCACTCAAGGTCTATCACTCCTTTCATTGCACCATGTAAGAATGAAGGTGGTCATTCATAACAGGTCTTCTCAGTTCAAAACTGACTTAATAATCTTGCCTTTTTGACCCAGAGTCTGGAAATAGCCAAAAAAGTGCCATCTAATGAACAAAATGAGCAATAACTCTTAGCTTGAGATGACATGACCTCCTGGGACCAAGGAAGTTAATAATAGTTTACATACAGTCCAAATTACATTGCTTTCATATTCTAAGGCATATTGAGGGTCCGTTTCCATAAGAGATGAACATGGATAATTTCTAGTGACCAAGAAAGTCCTCTAATTTTATTTCTATATTCATTCATTCTTTGGTGAGTCCCTTAAAGCAAATCATATGATCTTAATAACTACCAAAATCCTGAGGTACAAAAATCATTTCCCATTGGTTCACCTTCAGTATTTCAAGAAAAAACAGTATGACCCTAGCTGTATCCTTTTTGTCCCCTTTATTCTATTCTCCTCCATTGTACCTATTAATTTGGATTAATAATAATAATAATAATAATAATAATAATAATTTGTTTTTCACTGGGATGCATACTGCCCAAAATGTTCAAAGACATATAACCATAGATACAGTAAATTCTTTTTAAAGGTGAACAGAGGGAAGAATGAGGAGTAAAACATCTCTCATTACTTTCAGATTTATATTTCCTTCCCTGATTTCATTAGGGAAAAAAATTCTCCATGGTTCCTTTCTTTCTCACCAATTACTTTCAAAATTTAGAAGGTACAAGTCAATAATCAACCTAGCAGGGCCCTATTGAATCTTTCTGATGGAAATTTCCTCAAAAAAAAAAAGCGTGAGGAGCCCTAGACAAGATCAGGCCTTGTCAGCAAGGCTAACAAATGGAAAAAGCCTTCTGCTCTGGTATGGCTATCATCTCCCAAAGAAGTGTGAACTGTTGGGTCACAAAAAGTGGGATTAGTACAGGTACTTTAGACTACAGGATTATGCCCTTAGGCTTGGAATTTTTAAGTGGAGACAGAGACACCAGAGGTGAAAGATCAGAGAGACCAGGCATACCCACTTCATTAGAATAAACTGTACATGATCATGGAGCTTGTACTGAGGGAAACCAAGTGACCCCCCAAGAAAGAAAGGAGACATACTATCAATTGACATCCAAGGAACAGAGATGAGATGATGAACCAGACTGGAAGCCTCAGGAAGGGGAAGCAGAAGCAAAGGAGCAATGGAAAAATAACAGGAATTTCTGGGCAACATCTCCTGAATCTGATGAAGTGACCCTAACACTAAGTGTGGGCTGGAGCAAAGGATCAGCAGAATTCAAAAGAAGATCATCTGAATGGAAAAGAATTATATAAACCTCACTTTTATACTCTGAAGGTCCCCAAAAAGTAGCATCTGCCAACCTTGACTATGTATGGTCTTACTGAGGACCCTTTCACTCTAATGGGAGAGAATGAGACAAGCCAAATTCTGATGATGCTACATGTATGATAATAAATGTAGAGCTGAATAGACCGTAGATCTTATAGGTCTGCTGGTCCAATAGCCTCCTAGGAAATTCATGTCCAAGAAGGTTCAATGGACTATCTAGAGCCATATGATTTAAATTCAAGTTTTTCTAACTAAAGGTTCAACCTTCTAACCACAATACTCATTAACTGGACAGGGAGTACCCAGGACTTGAAAACCAAAGAGGTTTGTGTCTTCAAAAATAATCCCATCAATTAATCAACAACATTTATTAAGCATTTACTTCATATACTAGGTACTGCTAACCCAGATCAATCTGGTCTCTGAATTGCCAAGGTTTGACTTCTGAGGTGATGGGAAGAGAGAAAAAGAAAACAACATTATATCTACTCTAGGGGAAGATTCACCAGAATTTAGTAATTTACTGAACATGTGGAACGATGAAAAAGTACACAAACATCAGCTCTAGTTTTCAGTAGAGGCAACTGAGAGCAAAAGAGAGAAGTTAATTCAGTTTTCTCATCCACAAATTGTTCTTGTGGGGAAGATGACATGATATCAAGTCAATTCAAAGAAGTATTTCTTAAGCATTAACTTTACAGCAAGGACTGGATTAAGACAATGTGGTTAACAAAATCTTAAAAAGACAGATAGATGATAACTATTATTGCAATTATAATTGTGATGATTTTTATCATTACAAAAAAAATAAATAACAAACACATACCAGATACCAGGCACTATGATAAATGTTGGAGATAAAGAGAAACAAGGCTCATTTGAGTTGTCAGTTATCAACCTAATTTTACTCATGTGTTTTTTAATCAAAATTTTATTTAATTATTTGTTTGATTACTGTTTAATTAAATTGATAAATTAAGGTGATTTATTAATTATTTATCCAATTTGTTAATTAAATAATGATGTGCATTGTGTAGTTTCTTCTTTGAGTCTTATCCCCAGCACATGTCCCTAGGAATTGCCACATTATACGCTAAAATTTCAGCCTCTCATATGCTGTACAAGAAAATAGAAATGATACTAAATACAAGGGTGTGTGAGATGACTAGGTAATCCAGACCAAGCATGCACAGAGATATGCTGCCATTTCTGAGCTCTTTGAGGAATGACTCTCAAAATACAAAGGATTATGATTGTGTGAAAAATAGAAATCACCAAAATAAAAGTTAGGAAAATATCAAGACTGGTCTCATACTTTCTTACCTCTTCAGAATATTAATGCAAACAAACCATATCCATATTAAAGCCATTGTTGATAAATAGATGGGAGAAGAGCAGGGAAGGGTTACTAAATTGACTTACTCAAGGTCATTTTCAGGATGTGTCAGAGCCAGGATCTGAATCCAGGGATTCCAAGATATGAGGATGGCTCTGTAGCTATTATGGCAAATTGTCTGTATTATACTAAAATTGTAAATATTGCCAAATAGAGGCTGGAAATCTGAATTTATAAGGACTGAGCAGCTGTAGGCATGATAGAAATGACTGAATTGAGATAATATTAGATATGGACAATTTTTCAAGTATCAAGCTAACTTAACAGCTGACAAGCTATTTTGATTTGAATAAAGTAATCACCTCCCCAAGAGATATGTCCCCCAAATTTCTTTTGACAGACAATTTAATAAACAAATTTAAAAATATTATGACAAGATCTTTTTCATGTTTTTTGAGATGTTAGGAGCGTTTTCTTCTTATCATAGATTCTGTTTATTCCATCTCTCAAGAGGAGAGTAGGAAAAGAGATTAATAGTTTATCAGAAAACCTCTTTCTTGAAGCCCTGCCCATGCTCCTGAGGTGTAGATATAAATATCTTGTCTGTATTATGAGAAGATATGAACACAAATAGAAATGAATGGGAAGTAGAGATGTGGTAGATATTGGATAGAGATAATGGGAAATAATACAGAACAATAGAGGGATTTCTGGAGGTGATTAGTGAACAAAATAGCAATTTGAGGCAACCTGTGTTCCTTAGCCTCTTACCTGTAAGACAAATGGCAAGGCCAGATCGTCTTTGGTAAATGAAATAGATCCAGATGTGGGCAGGAAATGGACTGAGTAGACCGAGAAATGACTGGTAGATATGGTACAAGTAAAAGAGGTTGGAAATCTGGATTTCTAGGATTTATATATAGGACTTGGAACACAGGCAGATGAACAGTCAGAGTGAGCCAGGATCTTGGAAAGGGGTAGAGTGAGTACAGCTCTGTCTCGATGTTGTGTTTGCTTTATAAGGGGCAGGTGGATTTCTGAGGTCTCAATTATACACAGCCCTTTCTAATCTGTTTTGTGGGGACAAAAGGGTGGCACATAAGTTGACTTGTTTTGTTTGATGGAATTAATAAATGATGAATGCCACTCAAGAAACAGTGGCTTTCCATTTTTTAACGATATCAACTAAGCATTTATTCTAACTAGGAATGATACCTCAAGTAATTAGAAAGCAAAGAGCAGGTTGGGATTAAGACAGGTAGTTTCCCAGGGGAGGGAAGGTGGCATGATTCACATGCAAACACTAGTTGAACTAGAGGAGGAAAATGATACCAGATACAAAAATAACGAAGAGTAGAAAAGAACAGCTGTAAGCTCTTCCAAAGTCAGAGAGAGCTTAGCTGTCATCCCAGAGTGTTTTCTGGTGTGGGTGTCACATGTAACAGATGTGACAAACCTGAGTTTGTGGGTAACAATACCTGTTACTTATGACTGACTAGGTCACAGTATAGATAAATGAGGCAGAAAGAAAACTGGATTTGGATTCAGAGGATTTGAATTCAAATACCTGCCCTTCTAGTGAGTAAGATGATGATGGTGTTGATGAGGATGATAGATATATTATTGTTATAAATATAGGGCTGATGATGGGTAATCCATTTCTCATTTTCTGCAACAATAAATATGAACTTAATTGGGATGTTTTTTTAGGTTTTTGCAAGGCAGTGGGGTTAAGTGGTTTGCCCAAGGCCACAAAACTAGCTAATTATTAAGTGTCTGAGACTGGATTTGAACTTAGGTACTCCTGACTCCAGGGTTGGTGCTCTATCCACTGCACCATCTAGCCACCGCTTTAATTTGATTTTCTTTTTTTTTCTTTTTTCTTTAGTTTTTGCAAGGCAATGGGGGTTAAGTGCCTTGCCCAAGGCCACATAGGAAGGTAATTATTAAGTGTCTGAGGCCGGATTTGAACCCAGGTACTCCTGACTCCAGGGCCAGGGCTCTATTCACTGCGCCACCTAGCCGCCCTAATTTGGATTTCTTAAAGCAGGTCATCTCAACTAAATTTGTATCATGGACTCCTCTACAAGTATGCTAAAACCTGGGATTCCATCTTAGAATATTAATTTTAAATGCATAAAATAAAATTTAAGAATTACAAAGGAAATTAATTGTATTGAAATACAGTTATCAAATATTTTTTAAAGTTCACAGGTCTGAAGTTTAGAACCCCAGTCTTAAAGTAATCATATTTATCAGAACTGTATACTATTTACATTCGTTATATTTGAGGAAACTTCATATAGTAGCTAGAAGACTAACCCCTAAGTTTGAATGACCTGGCTCCCAGATCTAATTCTGATACATAAATGGGAAAGTCACCTAATCTTTTATCAAGCTAATTATTTGACTGTCATGCCTAGTTAAAATAAATGCTTAGTTGATATTATAAAAACAATTCTTTAAGACAGTGAAATGAAGAGCAGTTATAGATGCACATAGATAGAGAAAGCTTCTCCCCCAGGAACTTTCTAAACTAAAAAATCATAGGTCTGGTTAAAAAATATTGCACAAGGGCAGCTAGGTGGCGTAGTGGATAAAGCACCGGCCCTGGAGTCAGGAGTACCTGGGTTCAAATCTGGTCTCAGACACTTAATAATTACCTAGCTGTGTGGCCTTGGGCAAACCATTTAACCCCATTTGCCTTGCAAAAACCTAAAAAAATATTGCACATATGATTTATTAGTCTCATGTTATTTTTACTTATTAAGGTTGGGTTTTTAATTTTTGGAGAGTGGGGTATGAATCTAAACAAGGCAAGTCAGGTAGCTACTTTAGTTCAAATGCAGCCTCAGACTTACTATCTGTGTGACACTAGACAAACCACTTAAGCCTGACTACCTCAGTTTCCTTATCTATAAAATGAGCTAGAGAAGGAAATGACAAACAACTCTAGCATCTTTGCCAAGAAAATGCCACAAAGAATTGAAGATGACTAAAAAAAATGAAGAATAAGAAGTCTAAGCTGTTAATGCTCATTCTTCTTCAGGTTACAATCACAGTAGTATACTTATATGGCTTTTACAATCAGATCACGCCTCATACTCCCATTTTACTTTAGGGAAAATTCATTATCTTCGTTCCAATCCCCTCCCCATTCAAAATGGACCCTCCCACAAAAAATAAGCAAAAAACCCCTAGAAGTAACATGGCTCTTTTCCGTATGAATTTACAATAAACTAGAGTAGACACACCATTTTCCTGAATTATGTACGTAACACATTTAGTATAAATATTTTAAAAGAAACCCCAGTTGTTATCTAAAATAAACTTTGTTTATAAAGAATAACTTTACAGTGTGTTAAAACTAGACCACTGACAATTTATTAACAAAATTACCTTCTGTTTTATTAAAGAGACATTCTCATTGACAAATTTGACAATAATTAGGAAAAATGTAGTTCCACATCGAGAAGCTCAAGTCACTCCACAGAGGACTCTTTGCTGCCACAATCTGCAGTGATACCTTTTACACCTGCTCAATAAATGCACTCAAACCACACAGATGCCTTTGAAAGCATGCTAAGTCAAGATTTGATTCACTATTTGAAGCTGATACAGGCAGGGACAACAACTCATGTTTCCCATTGATGTTCTCTTCCCTGTCATGTTTTCTATTTAAAAGAAACAACAAGAGTAAAGGAAGAGGATCAAACATCCAGCAAAGATAGGCTTACCTCCTTGAGTTTTCAAAAGCTCCTTTTCTTTAATGACAGAATAAAACTCCACTTTCAAAAACAATATTGCATTGTAACCACTGAAGCACCAAGCAGAAAAGACTGCCCAGAGTCAAAAGTCCCTACGAAAACAAGATGTCATAAAATTCAACTGGGCCAATTTGGTTAGGCTGGGTTCAAAGACCTGAGCTTACCCTCACAGTTGTAGGTGTTGGGAAGTTTAGGTCAAGGCCCAAAACATATTGCCTTTGATCTGAAGCTCACAAGATCTCTTTTCAGCTTCTTTCCTGCATAATTCACTTTCTTTCTTTCTGTCTCTCCTCTTCTAGAACTGAAAGATTTCCAGTCCCTAAGAAGAGATGAGGATTTGGACAAAATGGCCATCACTCCCCTATAACCAAGCACTTTTCTATTTGTGAAATAGTAAGTCCATTCAACAAGTTTTATTGGGAGCCTACTTGGAGACAAGTAGGAGACTGTAGACCTGGAGATAGTATGAAATAATATCTGTCTTCAAGGAGTTATAGTTTATTGGGAGAATGGATAAGGGGGAGTAGAGAGGCAACAATGAGCCTTTATTAATTGATGCATTTTCAGATTGAGAATATGGCAAATGGACTTTGAACCATAGTCACAGAAGGATACTTTAAGGGAGAGATGAAGAGATTAATCCTTGCAAGGCATCTATTGTGGATTGTGCAAGGAGGCAACAAGCCAAAAGTTAGGAATGTCTAATACTACAGTAATAGGTAATAAAGGGTAACTATTCAATGACTGTCTACTCCTCAACAAGACTTTTCTAGAGCACTCCACAAATAAAATTCATCCACCAGATACTTAGAGTTTCTTTTCCAAAGTTATTTTACTTAATCCAAGGAGATACCAATTATGAACTTATATGAATGAATGAAATGAAATAAAATTAAGTTCTAAGTTCTAAGTCCCTAGTAATACAAATTTAAAAATTGAGATAGATTCTGCTCTCAAAGAAGGCTTTTGTCTTTCATAACCATAAAGGTAAATCCCTTTGGCAGTAAAGCAAACAGTGGGTTTAGCAGAGAAAGTGTTGAGACATGAAGATCAATTAAAAGACTACTGCAACAGTCTAGACAATAGGTGATGAGGGACTGAGTAGGAGGTTACTGTGTGAAGGAAAGGGAGATGATTATGAGAAAAGTTTGTGAATATAAAAAGTGTAAGATTGGGCAGCAAACTGCATAGATAAGTGGAGTGAGAGTAAGGAGACAAGCATAAAACCAAGGTTGCAGCTACTGGTAGGGTAGTAGTATCTTCAAATGGAATGGGGAAGTGTGCAAGAAGGAAGGATTCAGGGGAATGATAATCCATTCTATTTGGGGACCTGATGAGTTTGAGCCTCCTTGTGGTACATACAACTCAATATGTCCAAAAGACCCTTGGTGATTTCGAATTAGAAATAAGGAGAAAGACAATGGCTGAACACCTAGACCTATGATTGACCAAGGGTCTAGATGACAGATCATCATGGTGACAATTTTCCAGAAATACATTTTTTAGTCTTTATATCTTTTCCAGGAAGTATTCTTAACTTCACATATGCTGTAGAATGTCTTAATGTTTTCCAAAGAGAGTTTTAGTGTTCTTTCTTAATCTATATTCTCTTCAGTAAATCTTTGCCTCAAGCCATTGATTCTCTAGTCTAAAATATATTTTTCAGATGTCCGTTCTCCCTTTTCTCTTGAGCCCCAGTTCATTTCTTTCATTCATCAAATGAAGGGGGAAAAAAAATAGAACTGCCACACTGATGCATTTTCCTTCAGATCCCTCTGGAACAATCCATTTTTTCAAATACTGATAAGCCTTTAAGTCTAAACTTTAGATAAAGGCAAGATTTAATAAGTCTCACTCAGCTGTAATGTGCCTCCTCCTCCCATCAGTGAGACATAAAGGCTTGGAATGATCAAAAAAGAAAAACACTACCGAGCAAATGCGTGGGTAAGCAAGTAGGAGCTACAGCTGTTGAGGAAATGGAATTAGATGGAAAGATGCCCCCTAGTCTTCAGTGTGCTTTAATGGAAAATCACCTGAATTGCACCCTCCCCCAAATTACAAATAGGCCATGATGGTGTTTGACTATTCAATCCTGGAAGCCAGATGTGGAGAGTATTGCTAAGTAGTAAAGAAGAATACCATCACTCCAAAATTGCAGCTAATAAAATCTTTGGAAAATAAAGAAGACTCATTATAAAACATTAAAATTAACTTTACTCTCATTAAAAAAGTTTACAAGCTTACACACATACACACATATACATACTATGTTTCCATATACTGCACACACACACATATATGTCTAAGTTTATAAATATATATTTAGTGATAGCTATTCTGTTACACCATGGGGCAGCAGTGACCCCAGGCTGTCCAAAACTATGCCAAAGGAACATAAACTTGGATCCTAATAATGGACTAATGTGTATCTGTTGTCCAAAGGCTGAGGCTGGTTAAATACACAAAGGACAGATATCAAGTTAGACACAACATGACTTATTTTTGGCCACTGAAGAAACTTTTGTAAAATCTGTCTCCACAGCTGATGCAATCGTTCTCATCCAAGAAGGCATTGGTTTTGAAAGAATTCCAATCATCATTAATATTCTAGATTGGAGGGAGTTGGTGGCTCAGTGTATAGTTCTCTTGGCCTGAATTCAAGATGAACTGATTTCGTATTTGGTCTTAGACACTTGCTAGCTATGGGCAAGTCACTTAACCTGTGTGTGCCTCAGTTTATTCAACTCTAAAATGAGGATAATAATAACAATACTTAGCTCCCAGGGTTGTTGTGAGAATCAAATGAATTTTTTTCAAAACACTTGGTATAGGCACTAAATAAATACTCATTCCCCTTCTTCAATGAATCCTTCCCCCAAAACTAGTATTACGATGGTTTATTTTACTTTGCTATATGAAAACAGTTACATTTACTTACTAAACCACCCTATTATCACAAGTAAGACATTTTTGAAGCTTATGGTAGAATTAAGATGATTCAGAGTGATGAATGTGAAACAAGTAGAAAACTGAATTCTGATCCCAAATCTATTGTCTACTATCTTTCTTACCATGGGCAAATCATTTAATTATATTGTCTCAATATTTCATTTATAAAATAGAGATATAAAGATACCTGTAATATTGATGCTACTGACTTGCTTGAAAGACAAGTTAACATATATGAGAAATTTTACAAATTTTTTTGCAAGGCAAATGGGGTTAAATGTCTTGCCCAAGGCCACACAGCTAGGTCATTATTAAGTGTCTGAGACCAGATTTGAACCCAGGTACTCCTGACTCCAGGGCTGATGCTTTATCCACTGTGCCACCTAGCTGCCCCTAAATTTTAAAAATTTTTAAAAAGATAAATATTGGTTAGTCTTCCTTCATAAACTTCACAAAGAGCCATTTCAAACTTTTCTCCTCTTCTTTTCTCTTATTTCTCTAGATCCTGTCAATCTGACTCCCCCCTGCAACTTCTCTCATAAAGATGCTCTTCTTTCCACTCACTCTCCCAACCAGGATCCCCCAGTCTGAATCATCCTCTCCTGGGCCTCCAGGACTGAAATGGCCTCCTAGCATCTTCCCTCTCTCCCACGATCCTTCAGCCACCATCAAAGTGATGCTCCTAAGCAATAATCTTTCCTTGGAAAATACTCCATGGTAACCTTTTCCCTCTAGAATAAATTACAAATTTCTTGGACAGTATCTCAAGTATTTTTAATGTACCTCCATCCTATCTCTGTATCATGTTCCCTCATCTCTCATACCCTCTTTAATAAACTGGCCTTGCTTCTCATCTCCCATCTCCATGCTTTTGTACAAACTGTCCTGCCATGACTGAAAAGCCCTTCCACCTCACATCCATTTCCTAGAATTCTCATCCTCTTTTAAAACTCAGGTACCACGTGAGACATGAGACCTGATTCCAAACTCGCTAGCATCTCCTCCCATCATTTACCAATAATTTCCTCAGTTTTCATGTTTACATGTAAATTTGTATGTTATTTCTCTGATAAAATAGAAGCAGCTTGAGGGCAGGAAGTAATTTTTTTTCATTTTTAATGATGATGCTGGCCTCAGACTGAGTATTTGACATAGATGAATGAAAATAACTAGCACTGAAGTTCCCTCTTTAACATCCCTAGAATAATGCGGAGCAGTAGCCACAGTACTAAGCACCCTGAGGGGGAAAGTCAAATGATCATGAACATCTCCATCATTGTCTTTCCTTAGATGCCAATGCATATAGTCCAGGAGCTGAACACAATGATCTTGGGAATAGCAGGGCCCTTCCTACTATCTGGTCCAGTCCCACAATAATCATTGAAGGGGAAGAAAAATTGATGTGGGGGGATATCTTCCTCCTCACCATAAGAAACAGCTGCAGATCAATCATTGCCAATAGTCACAAGAGCTCCAGGAGGGGCAGCACAACCAGCCCTTAGAGTCGCCAACTGAGGAAGCATCTCCTGTGGACAGGGGACCAGTTACTCCCACCATTGTCCCCCAAACACCTCCCATACCACCTGAAAACAGCAAGGCGTTCTAAGAGTGAATGACAGGAGGCAGCATGTGGCAGGCAAATCAAACCATCTCCACCACCCCTCAGACCGCAGAGGAGAGAGACCCCAGGCCCCCAAGCCCACATCACTCTGTACAGGTTTGGAAACCTTGACTGTATGTCTTTGACAAGTCAGCTAAAGATAGATTTAAAGGAGAATAGGGTCTTAGACTCCTTATAGGTCAGATCCCTCAAATTGGAGAGGAAAAAACCTGAAATTCAGAAAGAAGTGACTTTCTCCAGGTCCCATATATTATAAAAAACAGCTAGAATTGGATTTCATGTGGCCTCCTTTCCTTCTTCCTTCCATCCATCTGTCTGCACCTACCTTCCTTCCTTCCTTCCTTCCCTCCTTGGACTTGTTCCATAGAACTAGTTCTCACCACACTGTGTCTTGGATATTTCAGAGACCCCACAGGAGACAGCAGAAACTGTGCAAAAACAAACTGAAGGACATTCATAGAATATGGTTATTTAAAGGAGATTTGGTGGGAAACTAAGTGGAATCCTGTTTGCTAGACTAGCAATCAAGATCCCCAGGACACAGAACCTGATTGGTTTGGCATTTTATTTGGGGCCTTGTTCAAATATTTCACTGTTTTTAATTTTCTAGAAACAGGAGACGAAGAGGCAAATTAAATGACTCCATATAATTCTGTGCATGTTGAGTAATCATAAGAACAGTAAGAAACAAATTTTATTCTTAAAATCATGTCCTATAAAATTATAATTTAATAAGCCTGTGGGAATTTGCAAAATGATTTGAAAAGATGTTAGGTCTAGAGGAAAAATAAATCACACAGAAACTCTAAGGGGAAGCATATATGCCCCACTGTTTAATTTTTTTTTCCTAGTTGGGAAAAATTTTTTCCTCCTCTGTGAAAATAAGTTAAAACAGTTCATTTGCCTTTATTGTTATCTAACAAAACACATCCTAAGTCAAATAAAGCTTTTATTTCATTCATATTTGGATAGTGCTTGAAAGCTGACAAAAGTCCTTTCCTTACAAAAACCACATGACATAGGTACGGTAAATATTATTATACCCATTTTACAAGATAGAAAACTGAGGTTCAACTAAGGGAACAAAGAGATGCATAACCACAAAGTTAAAAAATCTGAACCAGCTTTTATTTGAAACTGGTTATTGTATCTAGCTTTTCTAACCACATCCAGATGCTTTTCATTCAGTATCTCATGAATAGATTTCTATTTATACCATCTAATAATGATATTCTAATGCTTAAGGATACTACTATTTTTAATATATATTTATACTTAAAATATATTATTAAATGCATATTACAAATTTGTTTCAGCAGGACATAATATACTAATGAAAACTGGGATCATGCCCCTTTCCCAGAGTACTGTCTCCAGTCAGTGGCAAAGCAGAAAGAGCAATGACTTTGGAGATCAAGGAGACTCTGTGTCCAGAGATAGTAGTCCAGATATGACCCTGGATCAGCCAGCTCTGTTCTTTGAACCTCCTTATCCATAAAATGAGGGTTCTGAGGTCCCTTCCATCTCTGGATTAATGATTATCCTCTGATATCCAGAGACCGTTCCCACTCTAAATCCTGTGCTTCTTTCACCATCAAGACACTTTTTTATGGGACAAGCAGAAATGAAAATTCACAGGGATGAAAATGAATTTATACATCCAGGCAAGTGGCTCCTGGGTATTTTCTTCCTAGAAAATCATAGATTTTATCCCAATATAATCCACAAGGGGTCAAAATAGTAACCATAAAGGAATAAAATTTAGTGGCCCTGAGTGGAAAGATATCTTATAAATTGGGTAGGTCTGTTTGTCTTTCTCTCCTTTCTCTTTCTTTCCTTTTCTCTATTTCTCTCTCTCTCTCTCTAGAAAGTTATAGATACACACACATATATGTACATATATAGCACCTACTGTTTCATCTCTACATTAAGAAAACAACACCCCAAACATTCTTCCATGGGTGACATGTTGTGTTGGTGAATGGCATCCCATGTGGGAACAAAGCCTAAATAAGAAAAAAACTAATAATTTGTTTCACAAATTTATTAGGGGCCTGCTCAGGCAGCAATTAGAAAGTAGATCAAGAAATCTGAAAAAGACATCAGCTACCACCTGAAACATAAAGAAACTAGCTTATTCTGTACATAATTATCAAATCAGAAATTCAAAACCACAATATCATATTAGAATGCACAAAAGCAGGTGTTTATGGTGAGGGACTTTTCAATATCTTATCTGTTATTCGATTGGCAAAGGCAGAGTGACATGAACCAATTTTAACAGTACGTCTTCACATACACACATGAAATACATCTTCTGTGTATTTTTCTATAATTTTAAAATATTTTTTATTTCTTTCCATCATTTCATGTGTCCTGTTCCACTGTCTAGAATACACTCCTATTTGTCGCTCTGTTTCCAAATCTTTCTCTCCATTCACATGTCAGCTTAGTGGAGTCTTTCCAATCCTCTCTGAGAGTAGTCCTTACTGTTTCAAATCATCCTAGATACTAGGTTTTCTATTTTTCGTGTTTTCATGAACCTTAACTAGAAACTGAGAAAACCTCCAGATACCTTCTCAGAATGGTGTTTTTTTAAAGCATGGGACAACCTAGATTGAAGTGAGAATTAAAGTTGCTACTCAATGAAAGTAAGATTTTTTTTCCATTCTAGTTCCTGAATTCCTTTAAATCTATCCATAGACCTAAAGGGGTCTTTTCACTTTCTTATTGCATGAGGATGTGGCATCCCCTATCTCTTTTCCTCATCCTCCACTTCAGTTAAGAGGGATGGGATTTCAGAGAAGCCTGGAAGATTTGCATGAATGGATGCTAAGTGAGATAAACAGAACCAGAACATCGTACACCCTAACAGCAACATGAAGGTGATGATCAATCTTAATGGACTTGCTCATTCCATCAGTGCAACAATCAGGCACAATTTTGGGGTATCTGCAATGGAGAATACCATCTGTATTCAGAGAAAGAATTGTAGAGTTTGAACAAAGACCAAAGACTATTATTACCTTTAATTAAAATAAAACCATCATCTTATTATGTAATTTTTCTATCTCCTATACTTTATTTTTCTTTCTTAAGGATATTATTGCTCTCTCATCACATTCAACTTAGATCAATGTACACCATGGAAACAATGTAAAGACTAACAGACTGCCTTCTGGGGGGGGAGGGGGAGGGAAGCAAGCATGGGGGGAATTTGTAAAATTCAAAGTAAATAAATTAATTAAATTTTTTAAAAAAAGAAATCTGCATTGATTGAAGGATAACCGAACAAATTGTAACACATAAATGTAAAGAAATATTATTTGTGCTATAAAAATGACAAATATGATGAAAACAGAAAAATGCAGAGAATATAAAAAGTGTTAAAGGGTCTAATTGGAAACTAGCAAAGGAAGGAAGACAATGGATACAATGACCACAACAGCAAAATGGAAAGAAAAAGTAGGAAATAAAATTGAAAATCAATGCTGCAAAATGGTTAATGGTTAATCTCAGAAAAGGATTAAGAAAAGACACATTTTTCCACTGCTTAGCAGAGGTAGGGGGGCCACAGGTATGGAACATAGAAGAGAACGTCAGATTTATATAAATGTATTGATTGTTTTTGCTGATTTTCCTTCTTCCTATTTTCTCTTTCCCCATTTAAAAAAAATCTTTATTATAAAGAATAGTTTTTAGGTGGTTGGGAAAATTTATCACTATAAAGACAACAACAAAATCTCTTTTTAAAAGAATGGGCTCTCTTGAAGACAGGAGTCGTATTATCTTTTCTCCTGTATTCCCACTGCCAAATTCAGAGGCTACTTCATGATAAACAGTATTAGGATCTTAGATCTGGAGATAAAGGGGATCACAGCATTTATTGAGCTTCCTCATTTTCTAGATAAAAAAACAGCCCCAGCGGGGTACCATAATTTGCCCAGAGCCATGCTGCTGGTAAGTGTTGGAGATAATATTGGAATGTTGGACTTCTGGTCAGAGTTTGGCATTCTGTTCACTACCACCTGCCAGCCCATGGAATTTAGAGACAACAATGAACTTCATTCTCTACTTAATTTTCATATCAAAAATAGAAAAATAAGGGCCCCCCAAATCCAGCAAGAACACTAAGCACCTTATGATGATAACAGACAAACAAGATGTCTGGAACTGAACCTGCTTTTTCTATCCTTGAACATGTCTAGCTCCAATTCAACTTGTCTCCTGCTAGATGAAGCATGACCCCCAGGAGAGCAGCTACAATGGGATTACTCTTTGAGCTGAAAAGTATTCTGCACTCAATGTCATTCAAAAGATGCCTTGGAGAACTCTGCAGTCATCTCAACTGCAGTCATCTTCACCTTTGTCTTAAAAAAAAAAAGGAAAACATACATCTGTAGCTGTCCTGCTAGGTAGGCAAAATTACCTTCTTTTCTTTGAAACTGCTTGGGGGTAGGGGAGAGGTATGGAATGGAAAGTGTTTCTATAAAACAAAGTTAGAGTCTTCCAGAGATAAATGAATACTGCAAAACCATGTAAAGTCGAGACATGATCCAAGATGATGAGCAGTTAAATATATCACATTTCCACCCAAGAGGCAATTGGTTCAATCTCAAACAATTGGATATTATCTTATTCTACTTGGTTGAAAATTGGTTGGTTATTATCTGGACCAAAATGACACTACTATGTTGGGGTCGAGGTATATTGCTGACAAGTGATGCATTGGAAGATCTTTAGTTAAAGAATAATGCAGAATGAGAATTAATATGTCAGCTCCATAAAGGAGAGCTTGAAGGGAGAGGAAAATTGGAGCAAGCCAATTGCAAACACCCTTTTAGGTGATTTGGAGGGAAGTCAATATAGAGGCCCTATGGTGCCAATATAAACAATGAAAAGTGTGGGAAAAGTTGTCAATGGAACTTAACAGATGAATCAATGGAGGAGGTAAGAAAGAAAGTAATAAAAACTGCAGTTTAAACATGCTAATTTTGAAATTTAATGGAATATATAGGTAGAAACACCTAACAGGAGAGGTCAAGCCAGGAGACAGGGATATTTGGGAGACATCAGACTGGGATTGTCCCATAAAGGAGTCATGGAAGTAGCTGCAATTACTAAGGGGAAAGCCTGGGTAGAAGAGGGAATGATGTAGAACTCCAGTCCCTGGGGATTCAGCTGAATGACCTCTATATACTAGACAGAAATAAACTCCCATCAACCAACATTTCATTTTTTCTATCATTGCCAATTCCTCCAAATGATTTTCCCATTGTCTTGTCTTCCTAATTCTTCCTTTCCCCCATCTCCTGTTTTCTTGATTTGTTTCATTTCTTAAAATGAAATCTGATCAGGGCAACATACAGGTTTTTATTATTTTATTATTTATTATTTTTATTATTCTGGGCACCCTGCCTCTTTTGATGCAGCCTAAGATTGAATTAGCTATTTGGGCTATAAGATCACACTGTTTATGCATATCTTCCAGTCTTCTAAAATATCCATGTATTTTTTATAAAGCACTGACTAGTCATGACACACATTCTTTCATATACCTTTGAACCCTAGTATGGGAGTTTGCATTTTTCTTATAAAAGTCCATTTTTTATTATTTGAGGATGAGTAGTCCATCATGAAAAAGGTTTTTTTTGTTTTTTATCTGTTATAAATCTGTTGTTGAAAATGTTGACTATAGCTCTCAATCTTGAGTCTTGTGAAGATATAACTGTGTATGCTGGGGAAGGCAAGAAAAACAAAACCTAGCTAGGAACTTTCTTATGAGTTTCTTGACTCCTTATCTTTTTAACTGCTGAGGTCTCTTAAAACTAAATTTTATGTGATTCTGTATGGGTGAATTCAGCTTTCAACTTATATGCAAAGATCACATTCACTGTGTTTGCCTAGTTAGCTCAGCTTGCGGTAGCCATACTAAGCACAAGCAAAAAAGACAACCATGAAGATCAATTGTTTATATGTCTGAATCTGTTTCAGAGGAAGGAAAAGCAGTGAAGAGTATGTCAACTCTATCAAACCAAATAGCCAAATAACTCAAATAATCAATGTCTTCCATGTGAATATGGGAAAAGAACATTAGAAAGAAATGTGGAAAATATCATTCATGATTAAGAAATGAAAGATGCCAAAGGTTTATAAGTTATTCCTAAGTTTCCAATCTAGAGACACAAAGAGTTTTTTAGAAAATGCAGTCAGAAGTCTTGGAGAAAGTGAATGCTTTTAATAAAATATATACTAATAAACAGGAGTGTTACATGCATGAAGCTCTATTGATGACTAGTGTCAGAATAAAGGTCAAAAATCCACATTAAAAGTATATATATGGGGCAGCTAGGTGGTGTAGTGGATAAAGCACAGGCCCGGAAGTCAGGAGTACCTGGGTTCAAATCCGGTCTCAGACACTTAATAATTACCTAGCTGTGTGGCCTTGGGGAAGCCACTTAACCCCATTGCCTTGCAAAAAAAAAAGGATATATACTATATTGTAGGCAAATTTATCTGACTTCTTAAAGTTGGTAACACAGATAAATGCAAAATGTATAGAAGAAATAAGCTCTCATTTCTTCAGAATTTAAATTGATGAAAAAAAATAAATGAAGGAAAAGGAATTTATGAAGTGCTTACTATTCTAAGCTCCAAGGAAATAAACAGAAGAGGAAAAAAAAAAACTAGTCACCACCCTCAAAGAGCTTATGATCTGTCGTTAAGAGCTGGCACATAAAAAAAGGATTGATTGCCAGGGAGGATACCATGGTTTGGAAAGTCACAGACATGGTGAATGGCACCATAGGAGAATAGAGCGACATGCCCTTTCAATGTCAATAAGAGCATTTATTTGATGACAGTTCCAGAACTAGAAAGAGGAATGAAGTGTAGTGAGGCAGGCTGCAGAGGTAAACTAGAGAAAAGTGGGGTTCCAAAGAAAAATGACTGACCAGCAATAATAAAGGGAGTCATGGCTGGGAACCATTTGAAGTACTCACAGATCCCCACAGTCAGGCCCTAGGGTAAGACTTCTAGAGATAAAAGGATTAAATGACTTAAGGGACTGGTCTAAGTCCTTCAGGGCAGAGACTGCTTGCTGGGTATCTAAGAAGCAATCAGATGGATCAAGGAATATGTCAAAATAAGCAAGAAATCAACTTAGGGCACACAAAGGTGTTTCTCCTTAGCAAAAAGGAAAAGCATGGCAGTCAGACAAAATTGGTTTATAGGATAAATTCATCTCTAAGGAATTAAGAAAAGTAGTAGAAGATTAAAATTAAGGTAACCTTACACACCATCAATGAGCAGCTTAAAGGGTGGGAAAGGGGCAGCTAGGTGGTACAGTGGATAGAGCACCGGCCCTAGAGTCTGGAGTACCTGAGTTCAAATCTGACCTCAGACACTTGCCTAGGGCAAGTCACTTAACCCCACTGCCTTGCAAAAAAAAAAGGGGTGGAAGAAAAGTCTACAGAAATCTGGGTATGCAACCCAAATCACTCTGTAAGCATTTGTTGATGAAATTCATTGGTCAAAAAATGGATGAATAATGCAAGAGCTCTACCAAACCTCTATGACAACCATCATTGACATTAATATTAACTCCATATTTGGTAGTTACAGATTAAAACTTTAATCTACGATATGGCAGATAAAGATGTGGATACAACACTGAAAAAGATTAAGAAGGGAAGAATGGTTAAACAAGACCAAATGCATACAGGAAAAATGTATGTGGTAGGTGAAAGATTTTTTGACAATATCATCATATCCATTTCAAAATAGTCAAAAGAATTGAAGATGGCAAATGATTGGAAAAAATATAATAATTTTCAAAGAAGATAACCCACATAAAGTAATATCTAAATTATGGGTTCCCCAACAGGCATAATTAGGTTACATATTATTAACTGTGCTGACTTGTATTCATGAAATAGTAGAAAATATATTCCAGCAATTCAAAAAATCCATGATCTCAGTGACAGTGTCATACTCTTTAATAGTGCAAAATTTATCATCTGTACCCTTCCTCTAGACCATCACTTCTCATAAATCAGGGGACTTAGTCCATTTATAGACTTTTCCTTCTATATATAGTTTCCTGTTCTATTGGAGTCAGAAAGACCTGATTCAGATATTTCGTTGTTAAGTGATTCTGGGCAAATCACTTAACCTCTGTCTGCCTCAGTTCTCTCATCTGCAAAATGGAGATAATCAAGGACATAGTCTAGCACATGGGAAGTGCACTATAAATGTTAGCAGATATCTAGTCTTAATTTATAATTAATATTACATAGAACCATTTCTATGTGACCTTCCCATTTTTATCTACCAATTATTTCTTACATGCTACCTTTACTTCATTTCTTATACATAAATCATGATTTGTAATATGCTTCAATCAATTTATACTGACTTTATACACTATGTGTCTCCCCATTGTTTTTTGAGTCACTAGAAATTTTGATCCCTTGGAAATAATGTTTTTCATGAGGTTCAGTTACACAAGGCATCACAAGAAGAATGATACAAAAGGAAGGGTTTTTAATTTCACCAGATATTTTGAGATTATTCAGAGCATGTTATAATCTCTCACATATGCAATGAAGGTTGCTCTCTTGGAAGTAAGTTAATTCTGGAATCAGTTCAATGTCTACCTAAAGTGACTGGCATAAAAATATATCAACCAGGAAATGTGATTTAACAAAAGGCAGAAGACCAGAGATGTATTGAGAGGGAGAATCCATATGGGCAGCCCAAATCCAGAGCATATTAAAGAACTTAAAGGAAGCCTTCCAGTATATTTATGGGAGCATACCGAGAACACCACCACCAAATGAAATCATTTAGATGGGTGATATTTGGAATAATGGAGGAAGTCTCATTATCAAATCAGGGGTTCCTGCTCTAGGATGCCTGATTTGATTTTTTTTAATTTGATACAAATTTAGATTTTAATATAATTGGTTTCTTTTTTAATCTTTTATATTTTGTTTTATCATTGAAAAACATTACTCTGAAAAGAAGTCTATAAACTCTAACAGATGATTTTAATATAATTGGTTTCTTTTTTAATCTTTTATATTTTGTTTTATCATTTAAAACATTACTCTGAAAAGAAGTCTATAAACTCTAACAGATGACTAAAGGGGTCTTACATACACACACACACACACACACACACACACACACGATGAAGAATCAATTAAAGTATTAAATTCAAGGAAACAGATTCCACCCCCTTTCCATATTGAGAATGTCCAATATAGTATATATTATATATTACATATCACATATAAATTATATATATATATATATATACAGATATTACATTCAATAAGGTCATGTTTTATTCATAGAATGATTAAAGTGATAGAAATAAAATAATGAGTTGGTACATTCAACTAGTTTACTGGGAATTTCAGTTCATAATCCTGGATAGAATAAAAAAATAATTCCTGACTTAAGGAATTTATCATTTAAAAAAAAAGTTGATGCAAAGGAATACTAATGTTTTCTCATACATGGACCCTGAAATGACTTTGGGTTATAGGACTCCAAGAAGTAGTTCAGTGTAGCAGAATCCATGTAGTAGTTCAACAATGAATTCTAAATGGTTGGTACAGATAAAGGAGTATAAAGAGGCAACATGCAAATATGGAAAAGGTAGAAATAGCTGCGGGTTGGTCTTCTCCAGGTGGGGCTTAGGCGGGGACTTTAAAACCACACACACACACAAACACACAAACACTTTATCTAACAGAGACCGTCATCCTTTAGGTTAGATCTGTTTCTTTGGTTTTAATTTGGTTTTAGTTCAGACTTTACTTTGGCAGATGGGACGTCCTCCACCAACCAAACCAGTATCTATTTCGCATTTAGCTTACACAACTGTTCGTGGTGTTGAGAATGAAAACAACTTCTTCAGCATCATCCAGCCATTGTGTGACCCAGGGCGAATCTGAACCCCTGTCTTCCTGATTCTGCAGCATCTCACTTGATGCTGCATCTCTTAATGAATCGATCAACAATAAAAATTTTCACTTAATGCTTTATGCTTTGCAAATTATGTTATCTCATTGGTTAGCTGAATTAGTTGGGTTATAGGACTAGATGATGCATTTCAATGTAGTAGAATCCATTCCAGTAGGATGCCATTCCAATTGAAGTTGAGGCAGAGAGGTAGGAAAGCAAAAGACAATTATGTTCAGGAGGGCTAATAGGCAATGAATGAATGAATGGATGAATGAATGAATAAAAATTGTAGAATGCACTAAGTTAACTTGGGGGATATACAATGAAAATAAATACAATGCCTGCTTTCAAGGTTTTCTCGTTCTTCTAGTTCAAAACTGACCTTGGATACTTATAGCTGTATGACCAAGAAACTCAATTAGTCTCTGCTTGCCTTAGTTTCCTCAACTATAAAATGTAAGTAATGATAATATCAGCCTCTAACAGGGTTGCACTGAAAATGAGAAAATATTTGTAAACTCCTTAGCACAGTGTCTAGTAAGCAGTAGGCACTTTATAAAGGCTCATTCTCTTTTCTCTTCATCTGGGAAGAGATAAGGTATACAAGAGGTTTAGAATGTAAACTAGACAGGATGACCCAGTGATTTAGAGTTATATTTATAAAATTACACTTTTTTCTGAACTTGAATCATTTAGCTGAACTTTTATATTCTAGGTATTGGAATCATTTTTAGCTACTTTTCCTACAGAGTTTATAGTTATAGTTATATATAGCATTACATTTTTAGTTACAAAAATTCTAGCTACTGGAATCTTTTTTTGGCTACTTTTGTTAGAAAATTTATAGCATGCAATGCGTGTTACACAATTTCAATCAACAGTCTATTGCGTAAAAAAATAGTTTATCATAAAACCATAGGATCCTAGATTTAGAGTCAGGAGGGAAATGCGAGGACATTTGGTTCACCTGTGCCCCACCTCTTTTCACAGGTGAGCAAGGTGAGACCAAACAGGGGAAATAACTTGCTCTAACAGGTCCTATGTATAAAGGTCTGAATTCAAAGTCAGTTTCAAAGTCCAAACTAAATTTTCCCCTGAATCAATCCCACAAGCATTTTTGAAGCTTTTATTATGTGCCAGTCAGTTTTAAAGAAAGGCAAAAAATGCTCCCTGGCTTTAGGGATTGAAAATTCTAAATAGGGAGACAACATACAATGGCCACTGTATATAAAAAATGTATACTGGGTAAAAAGGAGGGATACCACAAGCCCTCCTTCTAGGGGAATAAATACCCAAGGGAACATTCATCTATTCATCTCACCAAAAATCAGAATTGTTGTGCAATTGTTGCATTGATATATTTGGGAAATGTATTCTATTGGAAAAAATTTCCTGAAAATGAGGTTAGCATTAGGCATGATGAAAATAAACTTCTCTTTTCTCCTTTCAAACTAGATTGCTTTGCTCCAAGTAAAGAATTTCTCTCAAAAGAAAGGAAATCACTGATCAGCTACTAAGCTAAATTAAGGTACACTCTCTCCATTAGCTCCCTCTATGCCCCTATATCCTTTCCCATCTCTATATTGAAGTATAGATTGATTTAACTCAGGGCTTTGGAACAAACCTTTTTTTCTCCCAAGGGTCATTTGGATATTGATAACATCATTCATGGTCTATATTTGGTCAAACATTTAATTAATTCAACCCTAAAAAGTTCCTAGATTTATTGAATTTCAAGTTTCTTCTGTAGTTGTCTTGACAACCACACCAATATGACCTGACAGCAAGAGGTTCCTTTCCCCTGGGCCTTAAGACCAGTATGAGGCATTTTATCCCTGTCAAACCTTATCTGGAAACTCCCCAAAAGTCCCTCCCAGTGCTGACACCAATAGCTTTTCAGGTTAGATGAGTTTGCTTTCCTATGACCTGACAAAGCAATTCAAGAAGTTACTCTTGAAAGAGAGATAGGAAATCATGTTTCCACAGAACGGATATATGAAGTCAGAAACCAAATTTCCAATTATCCCTAATAATGCCGTTCATTTAATTGATGGCTACAGGTTCAATCTTGCAAAATAGCAATGGAAACCACTCAACTTGCCACCAATTATAGACACTGCCAAATACAATGTTTTCTCATCAAATAAGGATATACTACATGCATATGATGATTGAAATCTTATCATTAGGTTCTATTTCTAAGGAAATAGAAATAAATGGACTCTAGAAAATAAACATCTTTGTGACTCTTAAAATCTATCGAAAAACTACTCGATCTATAGAGAAAAATTCCCAATTCTCAGTGGATCTTTTCTCTTCAAAGAGTAATTTGATTTAAAACTCATGTATATTGGGGCAAATATGCCTTTAAAAATACTCAATGAGATGGTTTATTCACTAGGATTTTGCTCTTACCACATTCCAAGTTTTTGTGGTGTACTTTTCTTTAAATGTTGATGTGACAGATTGCTGTAATTTTCAGTTGCTAAATACTTCTGTCAAGCCCCTTAAGGCATTTTCAGAATTTAGTTCTTAGATTTGTCAGAATGACTTCCAGGCTCCTTTTTGGTGGCAATGAGGTGAGCAACAGCTTGAAACTATGATTCATTCCTGTTGGACTTTGTGTCAGAAACTTGCAGGAAAAAGAAAATGACTAATCCCCGACTAAAAATGGCGACAGGTCCCATGAAGAAAATCTCATTCAACCTGTTAATTAAAATTCCTATGCGAGAATCATTAAATTTAGTCAGTTTTAAAATGGTATTTATTTTAAAAATAACTGTTAAGAAACATGAACTGAGTTTTTGCTATTTAATATTTTAGAAAACTTCTCTAGAACATTTTATTCAGTACCAAGCTTTGCCACTCTTAAATGTATATTTAATTGCATGCCTATATGGACAGATATATGGGGAACTAGCAGGTTTTTCAGAGTTACAGAAAGTTAGAACTAGAGGATTTTAACATTTTTTGAGACCAATGAATTTCATTTTACACAGGGAAACTGAAGTCCAGAGAGGCAGTCATTTAACACACATTTCTTGAGAACTTAATAAAGGCCAGACCCTATGATTAAACTGAAGATAAATGAATGAAATAAAATCCTTGCCTTCAAGGACTTTAAAATCTAATGACATATAGTAGATGCTTGATATATGTTTATTGAATGAATTGAATAATAGGGGAGAAAACATGCAAATGGCTATGTAACACACACACAATAAATGGATAGAGCACAGGAATTGAACTCAGGAAGACTCCTCTTTAATTTAAATCTGGCCTCAGACATATACTAGCTGTGTGACCCTGGGTAAGTCACTTCACCCTGTTTGCCTCAATTTTCTCATTTATGAAATGAGCTGCAGAAGGAAGGCCATGGCAAATCACTCCAGTATCTTTGCCAAGAAAACCCCATATAAGGACACAAAATGAATGAAAAAAATGACTAAACAACTATCACCAAGAGCAAGCACTAGCATTGAGAGATTAAAAGACATTGTGAAAGGTGATAATTTACCTGTACTTGAAGAAAACCAGAGTAATGAGGAGACAGATGAAGAGGAAGGGAAATACAGGTTTGGGGACAGTCACTGAAAACACCTGGAGTCAGGAGATGGAGTATTTTATGGGATAGCCAGAAAGGTCAATGCTATTGAATCAAAGAAATTGTGGAAGATGACTTAAAGGATAGGAAAAGGCCAGCTTATGAAGGACTTAAAAAGATAAATAGAGAATTTTGTATTTGATCCTAGAAATATTAGAAGCAACTGGAGTTTATTGCATGGAGAGGTGGCATGATCAGATGTATATTTTAGGAAAATAACTTCTACAAATGAGTGAAGGATAAACTTCAAGGGAAGATATGAGGAAGGAAGACCAGTGACTTCAGTAGGGCAGAGTATATCTAAATGTTGTATTCTCTCTTAACAGCTAATGGAATGTTATAAAAATCTTCTATTATTTTGCAAACATAGGAGGCTTTTTTTACAAGAATATTTAAAATTTTATTTTAATATAGTCATCTGTTTTTTAACAATAATAAAAACAGAAATAAAGAAACCTTATACCCTTCACACTTCTTCATGAGAATGCAAAAATATGATTTAGTTTTGAAAAATTGTCATTAAGTTTTAACTATAATCAAAATTTCCTTTTTACCAAAGATGTTCCTCCATGTCGCTCAGAGTCCTCTCTCAAAAGATTTTATGAAGATGTTTAGTATATGAGCTGGTAGCAGTGATTGTCTCTTATTCAACACTTTCAGGGAAAAAAATGTTCTTTAAATCTTTTCTATTCTTTTGGAACCTACCTATCTTTGAACTAATTTTAAAATTGATCTTTACAGTTATGTTTCTTCCAGTAAAAATTTTAAAATGTGACTATTTGGGTCATTTGTTCCTATTTTAACTTATTAATGGCCATTTTCATTTTCAGAAAAAACACGTGTCCTAACGGTAATAGCATTTGAACATAGTGACTTCTGTTCTCATTGCTGATGAAAATAGGGCATTACAAAAACATTGGCAGTTTTGTTTTGTTTTTCATCAATTTGTTGTACCAATTCCAGTTTCATGTGAAAATGCTCTAAGGGAGATCTGGCTTAAAGCGATACCATATCTTCATAAAGATGATGCCTGTATTCTTGTTGCATCATTTACAAAAAAAATATTAAACTACAAACTGGTATTATTTTTTAATTCCATGACCCTCTAGAGGCTTCTCATGGATAGAAAATAATGCTGTAGAAATATTGCCAAATATGGACTCAGGAAATCTTGGGTTAGAGTCTCACTTTCAGAAGTCTATTAGACATGTGTTCTTGGGCAAATAACTTCATCAGTACAAATAAAGATTTAGATTAGATTAGTAGATAGTCCCTTCTTCTGAATTTCTAATCTTAATTCTCTCACTAAGTAGGATTTATTTGAATCTTATGAATTAAGGAAAGAAAGAAATGAACTCGATAATCTTAAAAAGCATTCAACTTGGAATAATATCGAACAGAATGTCCGAGGGTTGATATTTTTTTCTGTTGTACGTTACAAACTTAAATAAATCTGTCACTCAGTAAATCCACAGTTATTTATTAAATTCTTGCTATAAGGAAGGGAGGATGCCTTAACACCAGAAAGATAAAGACAAAGGTAAAACAGTTTGAGTCATCAAGTATTGTGCAGTTTGACTATTCTTTCATGGTATGAAAAAAAAAATGATTAAAGTAATTTTTGAGAGGAAGGGAAAGCAGAAAGAAAACTGATATTAAATGACTTCCTCAAAGTCATGAAGCCGGTAAGAAGCAGACCTAACATTGGAATCTACAGGCCCTCACTTCTAGTTCAACATTTCCTTCTATCAGATTCATCATCTTCATATCCATTACATTGGAAAAGTCAAGTACCTAGGGCTCAGTTTCTTGATTTATAAAGTGAAGTATATAATTCATTAGGATTGTGATGCTTTCCAACTCTTAAATATTATGAATCAACTTGCTAATATTTTATTCTAAAACTCCCCTGCCAATGTTATTAGGAAATGGATATCTTTACACTATCTACGAAGACTAATTAAGTAGCAAATAAAGACAAGGACAAAATTTATTTTCAATATCACCAAAGGTTAATATTAAGCAAAAATCTAATGATTAGAATACTCTGATTATAGTGATATACTATAGTAACTACTAATAGATAGAAGTCATTCAAAAATGAATGGTATCAAGATTTGCAGGTTGATTTCAACATAAGGCATAGTTCTGATTATACCTTAAAAAAAAACTTAGAACAAGGAAGACATTTTTTTTCCTTTCTTGGAGTTTTTCCCTTTTATTCTGATTCTTCTTTGACAACATGACTAATATGGGAATGTTTTAACATGATTATGCATGCATGACCTATATCATATTACTTACTGTCTTGTGACTGGAAAAAATAAAACACTATTAAGATTCAAAATAAAATTTGAAAAGTATACTAAAAAAGAACAAAAAGACAGGGGAAAGGATGACATATATATAGGCATAAAGGAAAATGAATTTGATGAATTATTTTGCTTTCAATCTGCTAATTAAGACTTTTTAAACTTTAAATAGCAATTAATAGTGCCTAGTTCTTGTACTTAGTCTGCCAATCTACTTAAAACATAAAAGGCAAACAAGAAAATTAATGTTCTACACATATTATAAATCAACATTTATTTATTGAGCTACTATAAAATTATGACAAAGGATATTAAATTGACCAGAAGTTACTCAAATGTGGCAAAGAATACTGGACTTTTGGTGTTAAAAATGTGACAAAATTAGTTTTGGAATGCAGACAGTTGAACATAAAATGCAATTTATATCAAAGACATTAAAATTTTAATCTATTTTAAAACACACCCTTTGAATCCAGAAAAACCTAGGAGGCCAGCTATCTTAATTTCTTATTTTTATACAGCTATAGGCTTGTTAAATCAATGACCATGAAAATTAGTTTCATTTTCATCTCTGAATGTATATTTTAATGCTGCATTTTTCCTTCGGAAATATATTTTGCCACCAGATGGAGTGCACCCCTTGCAACAAATTTCAGGAAAAGTACCATAAAACCAGTTACATTAGCAATATTTGTTTTATCTACTTTATGAATAACATGAATGAATGATGTGGCAAAGATGGAATGAGACTGAATTTCAGGCAGTTTAATCAGGTACTACCATCAGTTATTACTTGCATCTTATTGATAAAATGGATATTGAAATTATTTCAGTGTGACATACCATTTGAATGTTTTGAAGATTACATTCTTATATAACATATATGATTGAATGAAAATAACTCTAAGATTGCTTTGAGCTATGCTTTGAAGTATAGCTTTTTTTAATTAGGAAATAATGGTCATACAGCAATGTAAATTCTGAGGAACTGAACAAAAGCAGCTTTGTGCTTTTCATGCCTTCCCTTTCTTAAACCATCCAATCAAAAGTCCTTTTTGAATGAAGGGCATAGCTCTGCACAGCATCTACCAAAAATAATACTGGCTGCAAATGAATCATGTCAAAATGCTCAATTAACCATGCCCTCCCAAGTTGATATTCCATAGGACAAATTATTCATACATATTCCCTTGTATATATATATTATATATATATATATATATGTATGTATATATATATATATTCAGAAATAGGGCTTGTGGAGGACTAAAATATTTATTACATATGAACTGAGAAGCTACTTAGAAGTCAGTTGGTTTTTTATCATTATATCTAATATAATAAAAGAGAGGAAGGACATACTAGTGGAAAGAGTAGCTTACCTACTATGTCTCTTGGAGACTTGGAAGGAAAAAGTTATAGAATAAAAAAAAGAGGACATCATCTGACATTAAATCAAGGTGGCAACATTGGGATAGACCAAGAATGACTAAACCATTGACAGCAATAGAAAGATTAGGAAATGATGATTTCCTAGGCAAGATAATGAGCTCAACTTTTGACATGTCAAATTTTAAGAGTTTGGAGGACAGTCATGCAAATTTTAGGTAAATGGAGACATGAATTAGATAGAAAGTAAGATAGCAACTATTCAATTAAATTAATTATATTGTATGTTTATAATGTGCCTACTCTGTGCAGAGAATTGTGCTAAATAAAGAACTGATAAGCCCTGGATTTAGCTTAGCAAAAGATATGTGAGATGTACAAATACACATGATTAGTACAATAGAAAAAGAATACATAATTAGTGCAATAGAAAAATAAAATGCTTTGTGAGGTCTCTAGAGAAAAGATTGTTGATGAATGGAAAGATCACAGAAGATTTCATGTAGAAGATGGAATCAAAATTGGTTTTTAAATTATGGGACAAAAGTAAGGAAAAAAGCAATGAGGTAAAGGAAGGACAGTCTGGGAACAGAAAACAGAATGAGTAAAGACACTAAATTAGGAAAGTATCCAATAAGGATTAGCAGGAACTTAGAGGACATAAATATGAGCTTTAGACAAAACTGTGCAGACATAATGAGAGCGTCTTTAATTTGAGGTAATTGATGTTGATCTCTCTCTAATCTAGAGTCTACAGGTAGACATAGTGAAGGGGGAAGTTAGATGATGCAATGCATAGAATGTTAAGCCTGAACTCGGGGAGCTCTAGGTTCAAATCTGACCTTAGACACTAGCTATGTGACCCTGGAGAAGTCATTTAATCTTGGTTGCCTCAATTTCCTCATCTAGAAAATGAGCTTCAGAAGGAAATGGGAAATTGCTCCCAATGTCTCTGCCAAGAAAGCCTCAAATTGGGTCACAGAGGATTGGACATGATGGAAAGCAATGAAAAAAGAGAGTAAACATTTTTGAACTGAGGAGTGGCATTAGACTGTTGTCTAAGAAGATCATAGACTGACAGAAAAGTGAAGAACAGATTGGAAGAAAAAGCAAATAGAGGCTATTCCCATCCAGAGGAAGAAAAACAAACACACACACACACACACACACACATGCACACACACAATCAAAACCCTTCTGAATCTTATGAACACTTTATAAAAATTATCTCTTGTGCATCCCTTAATTCTAATTCCCCATACCCCCTGAAAATATCTAATCTGTAAACATGTTTATCCAAAATACGTATGTACAATGCTAACCTCACTGTTCACCACTGAGGGCAGGTGGGTGGGAAGGGAGGGTGGAAGGAAATTTTGTCACTTAAAAGTATACATGTGCATATGGATGAAAATAAATTTTAAAAAGATAAAGAAATAAATTAATTAAACAGAGGCAGGGAGACCTGTCAGAAGGTTACAGAAACAGTTATAGTGAAATGTTAACAATGTCCTATATAATGTTAATGACTAGCTGAATGCAGAAGAAAAGACAAGTATAAGAATTTTATGAAGGCAGAATCAATAAAGAAACAAGGAGAGAATAAATTAGAGGGAGAGAAATATAAAGCATGCTTCCTCAGAAATCAAAAAAGGAGAATATACAGGAGTCTTATACTATGGGTAAATCAAGAGTGCCAAATGATGTAAACCATTCAAGAAGGATGAAGATTGGAAAAGAAGTTGTTAGAATTATTCATTAATAACTTTAATAGATTATTTATGAGAAAGACAGCATGCAAGAAAGGGGAGTTGGTGATTCTATATGCAAAGTATTCATAGAACATATAACTCAGACTGGATCAGTTCTCGGAAGTAGTAAAGGGTTGGCGAACTAGGATTGAACTTTCAAAGTAAGATATATGACAAGGAAGAAAAATTAGAGAAGGCAGAGAGGTGAAGGGCAAGACAAACAATTCTCTCGGCCTTGAAGTTGCTCCATACCTGTACCCATCCTGTGACTGGTGAGTTCCTTAGGGATCCTCCATTTATTTTTTAAGTTTTTGCAAGGAAAATGGGGTTAAGTGGCTTGCCCAAGGCCACACAGCTAGTTAATTATTAAAGTGTCTGAGGACAAATTTGAACTCAGGCACTCCTGACTCCAGGGCCAGTGCTCTATCCACTGCGCCACCTAGCCACCCCAGGGATCCTCCAGTTTAAGAAAGTGTCTCAGTGAGCCCCATGCTCTCACTTTGTCTTCTCTCTTGGCTCTTTTTTTTTTCTCCATTCATTGGTTCCATTGTGTTGCCTTTCAACTCTCCAATTAGAATGTAAGTTCCTTGAGGACAAAGACCCTTTCTCCTGCTTGTATTTGTGTTACTAGAATTTAGTAGTGTGTTGGGAACTTCCAAAGTAATAATCAATGCTTGGTGATTTGTTGATTTGAACAGTACGGACACTAAGAACCAACTGGAAGCCAGATTGCCCTTCTGTGATAACAGAAGCCCCAGACATCAAGGAAAGAGAAATAATATTCATTGAAAGAGGGAGTTTTTAATAAAGGAAGAGAACATAAGTGAGGGCATTATTTTGGCAAAGAGAAACTTAGGAAATTTTAGATGACTTCTAGTGGTCTGGGAGGCTGTCCTGAAAACTTAAGTGATTAAAGTTTAAAAAAAGGATGAAATCTAAAATAAAAACAGGGTAATCCAAATGGGCCAACAGGCTTCAATTAACTTTTCTTCAAAATATAAGATGAAACGTGTAAAGCTAAAGATGAAAATGAGGGAGCCAACATATTCATAGAAATGAAAATGTTGCAAAGACAAAGGATAAAGGTATATATAAATGGAGGGCAACTAGATGGCATAATGAATAGAATTTTGAACCTGGAGTAAAGAAGGCTCATCTTCCTGAGTTCAATTCTGGTCTCAGACACCTAAAGGTGACCTTTGGTCAAGTTACTTAACAGTGCTTGCCTCAGTTTCTGTGTCTAAAAATGAGATAGAGAAGGAAATGGCAAACCAAGAAAACCCTAAATGGAGTCATGAAGAGTCAGAACTGACTGAAAGGATTGACCAGCAAGGAAGCATTATGTAATGAGTTCCAAAATAATGATTGGGGAATCATTTTACATTCAAAATTAATTTTGACATTCACACCTCACATTCAAATTTATTTTTAAAAATATATGAAGTGCCTTCTACATTTTTAGGTACAATAATAGTAAATCAATCATTATTTATTAAGTACTTATGGTTTATCAGATATTTTGCTAAGCACTGAGGATAAAGACAAAAATGAAATTCTCCATTCACAAGGAATGTAGGCAGATGAACATTTATTTACATGCTGATTTGAGTACAGGGAAAATGCTAACAACTGGAGAGGGATATAGGATTAGAAAGGTTTCCCACAGAAGATATCATGAATTAGTTGCCAGTATTTATTATATATTTAAGATGTAACTGGAACTGTATCAAAGCCTGTTGCCCCATTCTGGTTAGTTTACCATATGTATATTTTAGATTTCATAGCCAGGGTTTTTTTGGTTAAGTTAAAAAAATGATGAAAATCACTTAATCACTTCAGTTGGCAGGACAGCTTCCCAGGTCACTAAAAGTTATCGAAGATTCTCAGAGTATACACAAAAGACACTCCCTGCTATTAAGGTACTTATATTCAAATAGGGAAATGACATGAAAATGATTAGATACATATATGTTAGATATGAAAACTATCATGATACTTGCCCTTAGATGGGGAAGCTCTAGAAGCTCTAGAGGCTAGTGGGGGACCAGGGGAAAGACTCCTACAGGAGATGTCATTTAATGATAAAACTTGTATTTGTATCAGGTCTTTAGGTTTAAAAGCTATCTCATAGATGTTATCTCTTTCAATGTCCAAAACAGCCCTGTGAGGAAGCAGCCCTGTGAAGTAGGCATTATGATGATGATGCCCTTTTTAGGGATGAGAAAGCAGAGATACAGAGAGTTTAAGCAGCTTCTCCAAAGCCATACAGCTAGGATCCGAGACAGAATTTGGACTCAAATCTTCCTACTCTAAATCCTATGCAACCTAAGATCCTAAGAAGTGAGATGGAGGCAAGTAGAGAAACACTATAGGGCAAGAGAACAGCTAGTTAAAATGTCTGGAAATGGGAGTAGTGGCTCTTTTATAAAGAAAAACTAAGAGCCCTATATAGCTGAATCAGTGTGTGATGGTAAGCCAAAGGGGAAATTTCTAGAACATTTGGAAGGTGGTTGACTGTGAAGACCTCTAAAAGTGAGCAGTTGATCCCTGAAGAAAACTAGAGATACATAGAGGCAAATGTGAAGAATTCAGAATTGGAATGCCAAGGCTAGAGAAACTTCCAGACTATATCAGCTAGATAATCAAAATCAAAAGGGGAAATGGAAGGAAAAGGAAAATGCCACATTTCATCATTTTTACTTAATCCCAGAGATAGCAGTGGTTAACATAATACTGCATACATAGTAGGTATTTAGTAAATGAAGATTGAGTCATATTTAAGATAGTTTTCCCTCTAATGAATCTATTACCTTTATTTTAGTTGCATTAATTTTTTATGCAAAATCTAAACAATTTCATGTACCTAAATTAATTCCTTATCTTTTGTGTCTGCCCTTTATCCCTTGATTAAGAATGTCCCCCACCTTATAGCTTTGAAAGGTGTCTAGCCTAATTATCTTTTATTACTATTTTATAATATGATGTTTATTCCTGAGATTACATGTCCATTTTGAGTTTATTTGTAGTATACTACTTACTGTAGTAAGACGTTAGTCTAAAGCTAATTTCTACCAAAAATCTTCAGCAACTTTTCCAGCAATTATTGTCAAATAAAGATTTCTTTTACAAGGAACATATGTATTTAGGGTCATCAAATACTGGGTTTTTGAGTTTGATTTAAAAAAAAATACAACAGCTTCCTTGGTCTATTTTATTGATTCACTTTCCTTTTTTTAATAAGAAAGAGTTTTTTCTTTAATAATTAAAGTATCAGAATATAAAATAAAATCATAATTGCTATAATCCCTTCATTCCTACATTTTTCCTATTATTTTTCTTGAAATTCAAATCTCCAAATGATTTTTGTCATTATTATTATATCTACCACTATAAAAAGTATTCCCTATGTAGCTTAATTGATACTTTATAGCTTAATTGAATTAAATCATTCATTTGGATATTATTTTTATTATATCGTCATTGGCCTAACCACAAGGACCAAGGACAGAATTCTCTTTTATTTGGGACAGTTTATATTCAAAATCACTAGTCATTTTGACAGATTTTGGCAGGAAGAGGATGGGGATGAGGGGAGAAAGTGATGGTATATTTAAAATGTGACACTATCCTAGGTGGTATTAGAAATAAAGAAAAACACATAAGACATACTTCAGGACTTTGGGGAGATTAAAAGATGGCTACAAGGACGAAACTAGCTTATGTATGAGGTGGAATATGATTTTGTTCCTAAGAGAGAAAAAAACTGATAGAAGACAAAAGGAAATAGAAGTCACATGCATCTGACAGAGATCTCTGAAGGTTTTATATGTTCTTGATGTTCATTTGATTTAGTCATATTTGACTCTTCATGACTCCATGTGGGGTTTTCTTGGTAAAGCTACTGAAGTAACATGCTATTTCCTTCTTATATATGAGGAAAGGGAGGCAAAGGGAGTTAAATGACTTGCCCAAGGTCACACAGTTATTAAGTATCAGAGATCAAATTTGAATTCAGGTTTTCCTGAATCCAGGTCTGGTACTCTTCTTTGTGCCACCAACCTGCCCTTGAAGGTTTTATATAGGAATTATTTAATGTAGACCTTGGAAGTTGGGTAGGGTTTCTAAAACTGGAAATACAGTGAGGGAAAGTATTTAAGCACAGAGAACATCATGAACATGTTAGTTCAGTGAAGATATGTCTAAGAAAAGGCAAGAAGCTAAATTTTCCTTTATTGAAATAGAGAACAAAAAATTTACAAAAGTAGTCTGGGGTGATGGTGTGGCAGGTCTCGTAAACCAGACCTAGAAATTGCACTCTCATCATAGAACCAGGGCTCAAGAGTTGATTATGTCAATATATAAAGTATAAAAACTTATAAATTATAACAATATATAACTTCATGATTGTAGCTTAAACAATCTCTCCCATGAAAAAGGAGAAAAAGAATGTTATCTCCTTCCAACTGAAGAAAACAGGGTTATAAATTAGCTCTAGATTCTCTTGATGGTATTGCCAACTAGCTGCAAGACTTTGGGCATGTTATTTATTTACTGTGGGCGCAGTTCCCTCTTCCATAAAAAGGAGATAATAATACCTATAGTCCATATCTCACTGGGGTGATGTGAGGATCGCTAATAAAATGGTGAATGTAAGATGTCTTATTAACCTTGAGGTATAACATAAATGTTATTTACTATTATTTCAGCCATCATGTTCTATTCTGAAGTTTTCCAACTTTTGTCCTTTTTGTCTGGAGATAGAATGGGATAACAGAAATTAAGATGACTCCTTTCTTTAGCCAGAATGTTCTATCTTTGATAAATATCATATTTGTACCTGAACCAGCGAAAAGGCAGGTGGACTACTCTCTGGGATAAGAAATACAGGGACTTTTTTGACCAAATCAATTCAAAAGCTAAGGACAAATATCCTAAAAATATGTTGTATATAAATTAAAATTCAAGATACCATTGTGGAAAATGGCATCTGAATGCAGAACAAACAACTATAGAGTCTAATGCAGAGCAAAGCATACTATATTCACTTTTTAAAAATTTTTTATTTTGCTTTGTTTCTTATGTTTTTTCCCCTGAGCTTTGTTCTTAGGCAAAAGGAAGCTCAGGACTGGTGTGGTATAGCCAAGGCATTTCCCAATTAAAGGAGAGGTTCACAGAGCGGAGACATCTCTAGATGGGGAACCTGCTGGAAAGGTGGAAAAGGTGGACAAGTCAGAGGAGTTAATCACAAGAAGAGAATTAAGTACATGAAACTGGGAATTTCTATTTCACATAATGTGCTTTTTGAAATATATCATAAATTGCAGACATTATTTTAAAATTCTGCTTCCTTTTTCTGGTCTTTTTTTCTCTGCTACCTATTTAAAACAAATTCAGTTTTCTTCTTCTTCTTCATCTCCTCCTTCTCTCTCTCTCTCTCCTCCTCTCCTCTCTCTCTCTCTCTCTCTCTCTCTCTCTCTCTCTCTCTCTCTCTCTCCCCATCTCATTTCTTTCCTTTGTCTCTTCCTCCCTTACCCTCTCTGTCTCTTCACTTATCTTGCCCTCCCTCTCCGTCTCCTCCATTTTCTCTTCCTTCCTTACCCTCTTCTGACCCTTCCTCTCTTCCCTCTCTTATTGTGTTTGACATTTTTCCCACACTAATCCATGTGTCTCGTGCTCTCCTTTGTTTGTTCCAGAGTAGAAAGAGGGCCACCTGATGTCCCTCCTCATCATTCTTTATACTCTTCACAGCCAACAAATGGGGGGAAGCAGTTCCTGTGGAGAAAGGGCATGATTCCCCACTAATAACCAACTGACCCTAACAAAGTAGGTAAGAAGAGACAGGAAGCATCATGTCCCAGGCATATCAAGCCACCATCACCACTGGACTACCATCTGCCCCAGTAGACACAGCCCCAGATCATTTTGAATGATGAAACTTCCAACAATGTCCAGTCCTTATCCTGGGAAGTAAACCTTGTCAAGATGCAGCCTAGTAAAGGTCCCTAAAGCGACAATACCAATAGCTTCTGAACTCTTGAGAAAAGAAAGTTCTTAGCACCAAAATACTTGGCACTGTAAGACATCAGACACTGATAAGATGTCATCAGTGGAAATGATCTTATAGAAGATGCATCAATCTACTTTGCCACTGCAACCTAAGGAACTTGGGACTTTTTCATCTGATTTGGAGTGTTACCAAGGAGGAGAGGAAAGACAAGGGCAGCAATGTCAATATAACACAAAAAGTAGATTCTATAATCCAGGCATAAGGAACAAATTATTAATAATATATTATTTAATTAATATAATAATTTAATCCTTGATTCTACTTCCAGTTCCTTCCTTGCATTTATTTAAATTTTTTAAAATTCCCTGATGCATTTTCTCCAGATATTCATGCTTTTCTTATTTAACATCTGATTTTTTTCCTCTGAGTCTTAGATTGCAATTATTAGAATCACTCACCTTTTAGACTGGATTTAGGGGAAAGCTCTGGATCAATAATAATCTTTAGTGGTTCATATCTTTGATTTTCTCAGTTCTCCAGTTTTATTTCCTGGCATGTAGCTTTGTGCCAGACCCAGGTTCCTAAATCTGCTATGCCAAAAGCATCGCACAGTGGTCAGCCATCCAAGGATCTGACCCTGTCAGGGATTCTTAAATTCACATGGCTTGATCTCCAATACATTTGTAATGTCTCAGGAGAAAGGACTGAAGAACTTGGTTATCTGAGGTATTCTGCTCTCCACACCATGGCTACCACACTGACATCTACCCTTTTTGGTAACTTTCATGGACCCTACTGTGTGTTTCCCAATCCCTAGGGCTTTCATTGGAGAAATTTCCATTTAAACATAGTCTTGTAAGCTATTACTTTCTCTAGCCCATTTCTGATCTCACTGGGAGAATGTTAACTGGTTGGTTCACCCTGGCACAGGCTTTACTGGAAGCCCCATCCCCATTTCCCTTTTCCTATTGCCTCTGGACTTCTGATTAGCATGGTTCAGGAAATAAAGAAGCTACATACTATAGTATTTCATTGAAATTTTTGATCATTTTTTGGTTGGGTGCAACATTCAGCACTTTGGATATGCAGCAATTCTTGCAGAAAAATTAAAGCTAACATCTTGTAAGTCCTTTTCAAGTATCTATGATTTCATCAATATGGGTTATATCCTCTCATTTTATACAGATCACAAAACAATTAATTCATCTTCTTCCACAGATCTTTCAATGAGAAGTTTTTTTGTTTATTTTTTTGCAGGGTAATGGGGTTAAGTGACTTGCCCAAGGTCATAGAGCTAGGCAATTATTAATTGTCTGAATCTGCATTTGAACTCAGGTCCTCCTGACTCCAGGGTCTGTACTCTATTCACTGTGCCACCTAGCTGCCCCTTTCCAATGTGAATTTACATAGCATACTAGAAGTTTCCTGCTAGGTCTTAACAGTAAAAAAATTGTGTCACCTAGCATCACTATAATTGTACAATATCTTTTCTAACTGTACATTTACCTAATGACATATACTTTTTTTAAAGAAGGGATCTGCTGTTCTCACTTAAGCTGGAGAGCAACTCATGTCCCTTGCCCTACTTTGATAGGCACAAATACTTTGACTTGGACCAGTTTGTTGCTCTTTAGGCAATCTGGTGGCCTCTGGTTCCTGAAGGTTCACCATGATAATGTCACATACAGTGAGGATTCCTGATCAGATGCTCAGAATTCCTAACTTCAGGAGATCTTTCTTCATCCTTTCTGGTAGCTGAGATTGTAGGTTACCTGACTATATTTTGATTACCGGTACTCTTTAGAAATATGCAGGGACCTATTGCTATCTACCACATCAAAGCAGAATGACCAAGTTTGATTCCTGGTTAAGGTAGCATGTGCTGGAAGGAGGCAGACACTAGTGACAGTTGACCTGGTAGAGCAGGATGAGGCTAATTAACTTTAAGAAAACTCACTGCCAAAAGGTTTTAGGTAAGATATCTCAGGACTAAGCCATCCCAGAGCATGGAGAGAGAGACCATGCCAATGTGAACCTAAGGGTACATCACGTCACCTACACTATCTGAAAGGTAATAAGGCAGGGAAGAAAGGAAGAGAGGGGTACAAATGCTATATTTAACCCTTAAAATCCATGTGCTTAAGGTCAAGTCATTTCAACTCCCTAAGACTCGGGGTCCTCATCTGTAAAATAGAAACAAAAATACCATCTATTTTACCAAATTTCTATGAGATTCAAACATAAGTAAAATATTTTACAAACTTTAAAGGTTTAGATCAATTTGAGATATTTTTCAAGCTCTGAATTAAGTAACCTACTTAAATATCAGCTATTTTCATTCTTAAAAAGGCTAAAATGGGAGAATGAGATAAATAAAATGTGTTGACTTTTCTGTTTTAAAATAGAAACATCAAAGACAAGTAAAATAGCAACAAGTCTTTAAGCTCAAGGACAAAAGATCTTTGTTAGAGAGGTATAAAAACTGAAAACAATGAGAGAGGGCTGGAGAAAAGATATTCCAAATTACTGACAAGAGAATCACCTGAAGTCTTTTGGGTCAGAGAGAGAGGTTAGAAGGCATGGCTGAAATGCAAGATGATGCTTTCATCACTTCAAATCACTGTGTAATAAAGACTGGCATCACAATTAAAGTTGTGCATCTCATTTCAGCACACAGAGTCCACATTTTGAACATTTATAGCATGTCAAATATCACTCACATGGTCAAATATTAAAACTCCTGCCTTACTAAATTATTCTATTCAATGTAGGAGATTAATACCTTGAGCTACTTAAAAAGGACAAGAAAAAAGCTTTCAGAGCTATGTGATCAGAAGCTAATTCAGGATCATCTTCAGGGAAGTTATGGTTGTTGGAGAGACGTCAAGCACAGAGAGATGTTATTTTTAAAGAAAATAGGATTTTTGATGACCTATTTGTGTAAAACATGCAAAACAACAATGATCAATGTGACAGAAATAAAAATGCTTCTGTTTTAAATTAAATTTGGAAGAGGTTATTTTTATAGGAAGTAGAGTTAGAAGTAGCTTAGAAACTATTTAATCCAATCTTATTTTATAGATGAGGAATTTTGTTATTAGCGTTCAATCATTTTAGTCATATCTAACTCCTTGTGATCCCAATTGGGGTTTTGTTGACAAAGATACTCACATGATTCTTCTCCAGCTCTTTGCACAGATAAAGAAACAGAAGCAAAAAAAGTTCAGTGACTTGCCCGGGGTCACACAGCTAGTGGTTGTTTAAGGCTAGATTTGAGTTCATGAAAATGAAGATTCCTGACTCCAAGCCCAGTATTATAGGCTAATTTTTCTCTTTTCTCCACTAGAGGTTTAAGCTGGAATCCATAAACTTGTTTTACAAACAATATTGTGATAATTAAATGTCAATTTAATTGGTTCCTTTGTAGCCTTGCATATTTTATTTTATGCTTTCAAAAATTATCCTGAGGGGTAGCTAGGTGGCACAGTAGATAGAGCACTGACCCTGGATTCAGGAGGACCTAAGTTCAAATCCAGCCTCAGACATTTAATTACCCAGCTGTGTGATCTTGGGCAAGTCACTTAACCTCATTTTCCTTGCCAAAAAACAAAACAAACAAAATTATCCTGAGAAAGTCCTTAGTATTCACCTGTTCAGGGCAGACAAAAATGGTTGAGAACACCTAATTTGAGCCATTATTAATGAGGGTGGGGAAGGTATGTCAACCTTCTAAAAAAGCTCATCAAAATAAGGTTAGGTCAGTGTATCATCTCCCTTTGTAAAATTCAACATATCTACATAGCTACCACCCCTGATGCTGATGTTGGTAGCATCACTATCATTACTAGGGAAATGGAGGTGATCCATCACAACCAGTATTCCCTCACAGACTCACCAAGGACTCCTATTCTACTGAATAAACTAGAACTGAATAAACCCTGTATATCAGTCCAGAAGCGTATTCCTCAAAGACTGCAATGGACCTTTAAAACAGCCTATTTCAGTTGTTTGCAGTTTTAAAGATAATAAGTTTCCCTATAGAGATAAAATCTGTCTCTCTGCTAAGTCTTCACTGTTCCTCCTATCCTCTAGGGTCAAGATAAGAAGAGGATTAATCCATTTTCCATGTGAAAATCCTTCAAATACACGAAAGATGCCCCAAATTTTGCCTTATACAAGTTAATCATCTCTGGGTATAGTGTTTCTTGAACATGTTTTTCAAAGAAAAATTGTGATAATTAAATATCAATATAATTGGTTTCCTTTGCAGCCTACCATTTTTTTGCCCTCAAAAATTATTCTGAGAAAAGGTCCTTCATCTTCAGCTGTCAAAGGGGTCCAGGGCAGACAGATAGGGTTAAAAATACCTAGCTTTTTTGTTTTTCTTATTGTTCAATTCAGCAAACATTTACTAGGTATCTTCAATGTGCTTAGTAAATTAGAAATATGTGAAGTGTTGGGCATACAGAGACAAAATGAACTGCAGTTATTGCCAGTCAGGACTTATTAGTGTACTAATCCTCATATGGTAAAGTTCCCGTTTCTCTCATCAATTGTTGTCTTCTGGACTAGTAAAGCATGCCCATGTTCTTCCAAAAATGTGCAGCTCATATGTTACTAGGACAATAGGTATTGCAGATCAAAATGAGACTATTACTTTCCATCTTCTGAACATTATAGTTCTCCTAATAAAATTTAAGTAGCAAGGACTTTCTATTTTAAAAAAAGACCAGAAGAGTATTTTATGCAATTGTGAGAATCCTTCCTACAGAAATCACTTCAGCATTCCATTTTTCTTCCTTACTAAAACTTCTGAAGATTCCTTAAGCACTTTAAAATTTAAAAGATCCACTTAGGAAAGAGCAATGGTTATATTGATGTAATGTGATTCTGTTGTATACACTGGATGACATCTCTCCTTGTTTAAAGGTTCAAAGCATTTTTCTGGGAAAGGCATGATGATATAGCAAGAAATACCTTGGCCAGCCACTTGGTTCTGGTTGACTTTCACAATGGTAGAAAGGAAGACTCTGGTTAGAGAGGCTTCCAGCCAGTGGCTTCTCCCATTTTTCTTCCAATACACTATCTTTAGGTTGAATTTTGGTGATGAGACATGTTTGCTCATATCTAATGAGTGATGACACTGTAAGAGGAGTGGACTTCCCTTCTGAGTCTGTGGTTCTAAGACATGGACCAGTCCTTGGTCTTTGTAGTGTTGTTTTTTTCTTTAGATACTGAGGGGATTCAAATGGTCCAGAAGGTACCTCAGTATCCCAGCATGCCAAAATAGGGGTGTGTAGCCAACAATGCATCACTTCAGTGTCCCAAAGAACAAGGAAGGAGCACTAGGACTTGTCTTCCAGACTGAGATCAAGAAGAGGACTCATCTAGCAATTTTGCTACATTTGGAAATGGTGGAACCAAAAAACTGAAGAGAAACTGAGCTAAGTCAAATCTATTCCATCCTAAGACTAAAGTGGTATGGAGGAGAACTAATCTTGAAGTATTGGAGAAATATTTGTAGATTTGGTTCTTTCTGTATCTTTAAAGCAAATAAATATGAAAGCTAAATGACGGCAAATGGTTAAATGAAACTGGACAGCAGTCATTGTGGCCAAGTAATGGGGGAAGAACCCAACTGGTGGGGAACTGAGTCAAAAACAGAGGAAAAACACAACTGCTTTACATCCTTGAGGGAGACAGAGGAGGTCTATCTCTGGGAGAGTAAGCCAGAACTTTTATCCATACTGAAATGACTTATCACCAAGAGGATGGTGATATCCTAGCTGTCATAATGCTATCTGATGTCTCGGGGAAATGTGAACAAAGTATAAATGACTTCCAATATACTCATTTTTAAATAAATCCAAATAACCAATCCTCATCAGACAATATTTCAACAATATTCAAGAATTTCCAGATCAACAAAGTAACATATTCTATCAAATAATAAGCATATTATCTTTTCTTTATTCTAACTACTTTTGAGAGGATTTCATGTCAGTAGCTATAATCGAATGTTCCATTGAGTTTCTTAGTCCCATGGTCTAAGAATACTGCAAAAGCAACCAGAAGAACAACAAAATGGGTGTGACTGATAGAAATTTAATTGTGGCTCTCCAGGCTGAGTTATTGCTGTCAGTGTATGTGCTTAGCATAAAACACAATCTATGAATATCCACAGTGTTTTCTTGACATACCAATTGTCAGAAATAGGTTTACGAGATTCATTCTAATCTGAAATGTGTTATACTGAGTCATTATAAAACAAGCTAAAGTAGCTGATAAACCATCTGAAAAGTGACACAATAAACCAAGATAAATGTAAAATTAAAATGTAATTGGGATGCTTTAAATTTCAGACATTTCACTGAGGAAGATTGATAATAGGTCAGTATCTAAATTTAGACCTTACTAAAAAACAGCAATTTCAGAAACCACAAATGGCCATCCTCCTCTTAGAGTTCAAGGTTTTTTCCCTTCATTCCACTGAAATACCACTTCCTAAACCACTCCCAGTCTTTCCAGTTTCTGGAGCCTTTCCCTCTAAGGCTATGTCCAACCTACTCTGCATATATATATATATATATATATATATATATATATATATATATATATATATATATATATCATACATATCAATTTACTAATCTATATTTGGTCACTAAGATTAGAAATATATGCTCCAATTAAAACAATTCTTTTTTTTCCCTTAGGTTTTTCTTTACAAGGCAAATGGGGTTAAGTGGCTTGCCCAAGGCCACACAGCTAGGTAATTATTAAGTGTCTGCAGCTGGATTTGAACTCAGGTACTCCTGACTCCAGGGTTGACTCTATCCACTGAGCCACTTAGCCACCCCTCAAACAACTCTCGAGTACCATCTCATACCCATAAGTTTTGCTAATATGACCCAAAAGGAAAAAGAAATGTTGACGGGTATGTGGGAAAACTGGGACACTAGTGCTTTGCTGGTGGACTTGTGAACTAGTCCAATCAATCTGGAGAGCAATTTGGAACTATGCCCAGAAGTCTAGAAAATGGTGCATTACTTTTGATCTGGCAATACCATTTCTAGGTCTGTATCCCAAAAGAGATAAAAAACTAAAAGTTGTGGATACCTATTTGTACAAAAATACTTATTTCTAAAAATTAGATATCCAAGGGATGCCCCATCAACAGTAATGTTTGGAAAAAGTTGCATTAAATAATTGTAATTATTGTGCCATAAGAAATGACAAGCAGGATGATTTTATTTTGAAATGAGAAGACATATATGAACTGATACAAAGTCAGTTAAGCAGAACCAGTAAAAACACAGTACACAGAAATAGCAATATGGTATGACAATCAACTATGAATCACTTAGCTCTTTGCAGCAAAACAATGATCAAAGACAATCCCAAAGGGTTCATGTTGAAAAATGATATCTACCTCTAGCAAAAGAGCTGATACTGTTTGAATACAGAATGAAACATTCTATTTTTCTTCCTTTTTTCCCTTCCTTTCTTATTTGAGTTATCTTGCACAAAATGCCTAATGTGGAAATGTTTTAAATGATGGCATATATAGAATCTATAAGAAACTGTCTACTGTCCTGGGGAGTAAAAAGGGGTTAATGGGAGGGATAAAATTTGGAACTCAAACTTGAAAAAAAACTACTGTTAAAAATGATTTACATGTGTTTGAGCAAAAATAAAATATTTTTTTAAAAAAAAGAAATATATGGCTCTTGAGAGATGAAACTGTTTCCTTTCTTTGTATCCTGTTTTTTACCACAGTTTTTGACACCATAAAGACTCAATACATGGTTGTTGATCAATTGGTTGATAAGTTCCAAGGGAAAGAACAGTGGAAATATATATATATATATATATATATATATATATATATATATATATGTATGTATGTATATATATATGCCCAAAAGTACTAGTAACAATTTGGAGCTGCCAAGATGTATTTGTGACAGATGTATTTGTCCCCTGATATGCCATAAGTTCTTCCATTAGTATCATGTATCACAAAATGATTTCTCTTAATGTTTGTAGTACACAGATAAACAATTACTTAAACATTTCAAAAAGCCATAATTTTGTTACCTATGATATTTCCTTTTTCACCACAGTTAATAATGTCTGAATTGTCTTTGATAATGATATTTGATGGTTTCTCTTTTTCTTTCCAGTTTTTGCAAGACAAGGGGGTTAAGTGACTTACCCAAGGTCATATAGCTAAGTAAGTGTTAAATATCTGAGTCCAGATTTGAACTTAGGTCCTCCTGAATCCAGGTCCAGTGCTCTGTCCATTATGCCACCTAGCTGCCCCAATGTGATTGTTTCTGGGAGCAAACATTTCATTGCTTTGTTGTCGATTTCCATTCTCCAAATTGAGGAAGACTGGTTCTAATTCAATATCTATTATGCCATTGAGTGTATACGCAAAGCCCTTCCCTTCTTGGTTAAAGCAGACTCACTTACTATTTCTCTAAGATATCTCTCAAAAATTATGGTTCTACTTCTATTCTTTTTGTGGTAACCCATTTTAACTAAATAAATGATATCAATTTCTTGTATTGCCTCCACATTTTTATAGAACATGTACTAAGGGATGGTTGTGTAGCAATGGATAGAACACCGAGTCTGGAGTTAAAAAAGGCTTCTTCCTCAGTCGTTTACTAACTAAGTGATCCTGGGTAAGTCATTTAATAACCTGTGCCTCATTTTCTTCATCTGTAAAATGAACTGGAAAAGGGAATGGCAAACTAGTATCATCATCAAGAACCCCAAATAGGGTCATGAAAAATTGGACAAGACTGAAAAATGACTCAAAAGCAAAGTGACATAAGCAAGGAGAGCTGAACTAAAATTGTTCTCTTGACCTGTCAATTAATCTGGAGCTAAAGCCCCAAGCTCAAAAGACTCAATTCTTTGAATATGCATAGAATCATCTCTGAAAACTCAGGAATTAATAGAGAATTAAACTATGTTTTTTCCTATGATATTCCTTCTAGATAATATTCCTTCTAGTTTATATTTCGAGGCTATGAGCAATGACTCTTGCTTAACATATCTACATGTTATTCCTATCACCAAGTATTAAAATCCATTTGTCTGACAAGGAACAATTCATTAAAATAAAATAAAATCAAGTATTTTGAAAATATTTCAGCATTTCTATAGACAGAGGCAAAGAAAGAGTTACAACTTTATGACCACAAAGGAAATATTTACAATTATTTTATTTGTGCCAATATAAAAATCACTCAGTATGAAATCAACAATCTCACATAAAACAATTCTTGATGAAAATGAGCTTTATAAAAAACTGTCCTTTATTCCATAAGAATAGATTGTTTTTTTAGAACAACTCCCAGATAAATACAATGAAATATTATATATTTTCTAGAACATAAATAACTGCCTGGATGCAAAAAATATGGCAAGCACTAATAAAAATGGAAGATGTGTTTCTAAAATAAAGAAGATATTGAATGCTTCACCGTTAGGTCTAATTTTGTACATTTATGCAGGCATTCCTTTTCCCAATATGCCATTATGAATTTTAAAATTCACATTGCTTTTGTAAGTTAATGATTTAATATTAAATAATTTAATACTGATGGCATGGCCATCATTTTAATGACTAAAAAAATCACAAAAGACAAAAATAGGAAAAGAAATTACAATGAAAGGTCACCTAGAAAACAGAAAATGATAGCACAAATTGCAAAATAGCAAATGTAGTACTAAACCATTCCTAAAGGGATTGTGAATGTTCTGATTTAAAACACATCACAATATTTAGAGGATGATTGGATGAAATTTATTGTGACAACACAGTGTCATGTGCTATCTGCAAAGTTGAAGGAGTGAGATACAGAGTTGATTGAAAGAGACAAGCTGGTGTTGAAGACATCTAAATATTAACTCCAAGTACATAATTGCCTGTGTTGCTAGTTCGATATTTAGCTAGAAGATGAAAATGATATCAATTATAACAACATAACAATTGAGAAGGAAAATGAGTCAAAAAAATTTCTGGAGCAGATGCTAAATTTAGATCAAAGTACCAAAGATGTTGAATTGGGGGGGGGGGTGCTTATTTTGTGTACAATACTAAATTATCTTATGTCCCAATTCCCTAGGCAGTTTTTTCCTTGGAACCCCTTTTTATTAATCAACAGCTTCACTCCTCGAGAAGAAAATTATGTGCATGTCACAGGGAGATGGCTGTGCATTATAATCTAGCCTAAAACTGTCATATTTTTGATGACGGAGTACAAGATTGAATAAAAAAGTTACTTTATCAGAATAGTTATTTTAAAACAAACAGTATAACAATTTAAGGACAAAATGATGGGAAAAAGTCAGCACTGGGTAACGACTTTGATAAAGAATATTGATAAACTTAAAATATTCAAAGGAAAACAACCAGCCTTGTAAAAAAGGACTTGAGTTTATGATACATGAGGATATTTAGAATGGAAAAAGAAGAATAAAGGGGAATAAAAATGTTATCTTCAAGTAATAGAAGGACTGAAATATAGAAGGAGCGAATAGATTTATTTATCTTGGAGCCAGGAGGCAGAACTGGGAACAATCAGTAGAAATGGCAAAGAGACAGATTTCAGCTTTATGTCAGGGGGAAAATATTCTAAAAATCAGAAATACACAAAAGATAAATGTACTCTCTTTGCATGATGCAATGGTTTCCCATTCCCTGGGAATGCAAAGACTAAAGCTACCTTAATGAGTGTATTGTAAAGAGTCTTCTCATTCACGTATGAGCAGGCCTAAGTGGTCTAAAAGATGCCTTCAAACTCTGAGTTCCTACAAAAGTGTTTTCTTTTGTAAGGTCTTACATACTTTTTGTGAGTTCTATTACTTAAAAGTCATCATTAATAAATCTCTGGGAGTATAATTCCCATTTCCATCAAGTAAAAAAGAAATAAAGTAAATGACATTTGATATGGGAAAGGGGGGGTAAGAAAGACTCATAATTCTGAATTATATCTATTTCTATTATATTTAATTAAATTTGAATTATATTTTACTGTTTTCATGGGTAAGAGAATAGGGCAAGGTTGGTTAAGGCCGTTAACAAGTTTATTATTTTATATTAAAATAAAGTAGCACTATAGAAGACATACTATTAAAAAACTCAATTCTACTCAATATTTCTGAGCACCTAATCTAAGCAAATTTATGCAACATGATTTACTATTAGCAAATCTGTTTTGATAATGCTCTATAGATATAATCACATATATAGCTATTCATGTATATTTAATATATATTTAGCATAAGAGATAATAGATAACGAGCTATGTATTAATAGGCTTTTTAGATTTTTTTTAAAGAAAAGCTTTCATTACATAAGGATAAGAGTTTCATTGCTGATTTTAGCACATCTGTGATTTCATAGGCATAGGGAACTTATAGTGAAGAACTCCATAAAAGACATTCATACCAGTTTTACCATTTAAATCTTAAATAGTTCCCTATTAAATATTAAACATTTAAACATTAAAATTGAAATATTTTTGATTCATTACTTTGAATTTATTAGAGATACAGAATGAAACAAAAACAAACATGCAAAAAAGAGTTAATTATCAGAATCACGCAGGAAGTTCAATAGAGATGACACTAGAATTCAAGTCTTCTTTACTCTGTTCTTAATACAACACATTGTCTCACAGTTATTGTATCAGTGATAAAATAGTATTTTCCTTAAAAAACCCTCAATATTCATTAGGGAACAAATGGGCAAATATTACTAAGTTAGGGGTATTATTGCAGCTTGTCCTTCATTCTTGAAGAAGACTATGACATCAGAGAGGTGATGCCATGACAAGCATGTGAATTGAATCTGAGTGAGGAGGGAACTGTGCTAAGTCCCCAGAATCACTTTCTCTTCTAGAACCATCTGGGTCCAGCAGCCAGAGAGGAATGTTTCACGAATTTGTGTGTCATCCTTGCGCAGGGGCCATGCTAATCTTCTCTGTATCGTTCCAATTTTATTATATGTGCTGTCAAAGCGAGCACCGGCAGCCAGATAGGAATCAGGATGACTGGACATGGCCCTGGATGGGAGGCAATTATCCAGGGTCACACAGCTAATAAGCGTCAGGTGTCTGAGGCCACATTTGAACTCCCCTCCCTACTCCAGGGTGAACTATCCACTGTGCCACCCAGCTTCCCTTAAATGGAATAAGAAAATTAAAGCATCAAAACAATCCTCAGATTAGGATAATGTGGCATAATCAGTCAAGCAATCTATCTGATGGTTCTACTATTAAGACACTGAAAATTTTCCAAAAATAGTTCAAAAAGGAGACCGGAAAGGGATCACAACTCGCAGCTTCCGAGTTGAGGCACCAGGTATGAAGCTCCTGGTCCCTCTTGTCTACCTGTGGGACTCATTCTCTCCAAGGGGTCTGGAACCAAACCAGGGGACATCCCAGAGCAGATATCTGGTTCTACCTAGGCTCTCCTCCACCCTTTCAGGTGTGAAGACCCTTACTTCCACTTACACCACTACCACCATGACAGTCCTCTCAATCCCACCACCTGAAAATGCTGAAAAGCCAATGTCTACTCTACTCCTAGAAGTCACTGAAACCCTGTCTCCTACAGCTGATGCCAACACTGCAGTCATTGCAGGCATTATCAATGTGGTTTTCATCATCCTGCTCTCAGTCCTGAATGTCATCATCATTTACCTGTATAAGAACAAAGGCAGGGACATCTAGGTGGCACAGTGGATAGGGCACTGGCCCTAGAGTCAGGAGTACTTGAGTTCAAATATGACCTCAGACAGCTTGAGGAGGGGAATGATATTGGTGATAGTGGTAATAATTCAACACATTATCTGACTTCTCCTGCTGGGATCTGGTCATACCCTTTCCTCAAGCCCCCTGCTTCCCAGCCCATTCTTATTCCCAATCCAATCTTGTATTTGTGGTATTTTTTAATTGGAATTAAACTTTTTATTATACAATACGTTGATTCTCATTTGCAGAAAGCAGAGAATAATAGTCAGCACTAAAATATACGCATTTGGGATTTATTTGTACCAAATCTGAGTAGATCTGGAGCTTGTTCTCCTAGAACTAATAGGATTATAAAGAACATAAGCAAATAATCCAACATCTGTATATTTATTTAATTTTAAATCATATGCCTGTAATACCAAGCCAGTAATCATACATACATACACACACACACATATATATAAATATTTAAAATCATATATTATAAAATTATATGAGACATTAAAAAAGATGAGATAAATATGAAATATTATATGATACTAGAGTCAATAGGGAGCCATTAAAGTTTTCATGAGGAGATCGATGGTTAAATACATGGCTTAGGAAAATTGCTTTGTTAACTATTTGAGGAGCATGAATTTGAAATAGAGAGATTGGAGTTAGGTACTTCTACCTAAAATAGCTTCTTGAAAATACTAGTTTGCACATGCCTAATCTACTAAAAAAACTAAAAAAAAATACAAGTTCAAATAATCATCAAAAAATTCAATGATAAATAACAGCAAGTGATTTCATCAAACTAAAACTGGACAAAATGTCAGAAATCCATGAACGATAGGAAACAGGGACTACCAGAAGTGTCAGTGCTAGCACCTATAACCAAGAGGAAAGCTTTCCAGCATGACCCTCAAGAGGCATGTGGCTGATATGAGCAAATAACAGGAAGAAAACCAGTCCCTGGTAGGTCAGAACCCCACACGGTAAACCTTGAGAGCAACTTGGAGCTAGAGTATCCAGTTGGCAAGAAGTATCCAGACCTGGCTACTTCAGTATTAAGAACTCTGGGGTCCATAGTATTCTGTCCTAAAACATCAAAGAAGGGAAAAAGGTCCTGAAAATTTTTGTACCTACGAGTCAAAAACCTATCAGCTTTCTTTGTTTAGATGGGAGATGGGAAATGGGATTAGGCAGAAGAATATAGGTACCCCTGGCAAGAGACCAAGAAGGGTTGAATACTCCCTATTCAAAAGCACTGGAGCCAACTAAGTCCTGGCCCTAGACTAGCCTTTTTAAAAAAATTTTATTTAAGGTAATGGGGTTAAGTGACTTGCCCAAGGTCACACAGGTAATTATTAAGTGTCTGAGGTCAAATTTGAACTCAGATCCTCCTGACTCCAGAACTGGTGCTCTATCCACTGCTCCATCTAGCTGCCCCCCGCCAAACCTAACCTTAGCACAAAACTCCAAATTGGAACTAAAAGCTAAACATTCAATGAACAGAAAAAACTATAAAGACGTATTTGATCCAAAAATATGCAACAACCAAAATTATTAGTAGAGAGTAATTAAACAACTAAGCAGAGACTCAAAGGAAAAAACTAAAATATTCAAAGGTAAGAAAGGAAGAGAAGGGAAAGAAGGAGGGATGTAAAATATTTAGGAAGAAAAAAATTGGAAAAAAGCATTAATAGTTTGGAACAGGAAGTGATAAAGTTTACACCATTAAACAATAGACTTCCTGAAAATTAAAACAAAAGACATAGAATTCAATGTGTTTGTGAGAGGTGAAATATTTAAAGAAAATAAAAAATTGGGTAAAATGGAAGGTATTACATATCACTTGTACAAAAATATTCATAGCAGCCCTGTTTGTGGCGGCAAAGAATTAGAAATAGAGGGAATGTCCATCAATTGGGGAATGGCTTAAAAACTGTGGTATTGGTATGTGATGTAACATTATTGTTCTATTAGAAATCAGAAGGGATGGGAATTCAGGGAAACCTGGAAATATTTGCATGAACTGATGCTGAGTGAGATGAGCAGAACCAGAAAAACATTGTACACCCTAACAGCAACATAGGGGTGATGATTAACCTTAATGACTTCCTCATTCCATCAGTACAACAATCAGGCACAATTTTGGGCTATCTGTGATGGAGAATACCATCTGTATCCAGAGAAAGAATTGTGAAGTTTGAACAAAGACCAAAGACTATTACCTTTAATTTAGGGGAAAAACATCATTATCTTACTATGCAATTTTGCTATCTCATATACTTTATTTTTCTCCCTTAAGGATATGATTTCTCTCTCATTACATTCAACTTAGATCAATGTATGCTATGAAAACAATGTAAAGACTAACAGACTGTCTTCTGGGGGTTGGAGTGGGGGAGGGAAGCAAGATTAGGGAAAAAATTGCAAAATTCAAAATAAATAAATTTTAAATAATTTTAAAAAATTGGAATGTATTACCAACCAAAAATAATTGATTTGGAAATTAGGCTGAGGGATCATTTAAGACCCAGTGGGCTACTAGAAAAGTTAAGAAATTTGTTTCAAGAAATCATAAATGAAACCTGCCCTGGTCTATTAGAACTAGAGGGCAGAGAGAAAATAGAAAGAGTACACTAATTCCTGAAAGAAATACCAAAAGGAAAAAAAATCCCATAATCTCAAGCTGCCAGGTTAGAGAAGCTAGGAGATTACTTTGTAGTCTATTATAATAATGCCAGCAAAAGACATTGAGGGTCTAAACTAGGAAGTTGGTTGAATGAGAAGAGAGAAGGGAACAGATATGCCAGAGGTCAAGGAAACAGTAAGAAGGATCGACATTAGAACTGACGGAAAGTGAGTAGACATTTTTAATTGTTTTAATCTTCACTTCTAAATTCTATTGTACCTGTCCCTAATTTCAAATACCTAATTTTCAATCTCTATTTCAAAAATTTGCCTAAAGAATAGATCTATGCCATGTCCCACTTCAAGATCTAGCTTTATTTTTTTTTAATTTATTATTTCGTTTTGTTGGGGAGGGGTGTTTAAAGCCAACATAACATGGCCCCAGACCACTGTCCAGGATTTGTTCACTGCCCCATTTCATCTACTAAGAAAACCAGATCACTTATCCTGCTGCCTATTTCTCCCCAACAATATTCTATTTCCTAACTTGATATTTTTGAACAGATCCAGACATGTTCACATTCTCTCTCACTTCTGCCTATTTAAGACATGAAGTTTCTTTCAAAGAAAGGCTCAAACATCACGTCTGAAAAAGTTTCTCCAAATGACACCAGACAATTTCCAAGGGAAGGAAATTACCTTGAATTGATGTTGTATAAATTTTCTATTTAAAGTGTATATGTGTGTGTGCATGTGTGTGCCAGAATCATCAGCATCTGGTTGATACTTTGAGCTTAATAAAGTGCTTATTGTATTGAACAGAATTGTATTGAGAAGGAGGAATTGAAAAATGTCAAGAATCTGGGAATATACTATAAGAGTTTTTAACTAGTCATATCTTTGATTCAATAAGCCAATTATTGACAATATAGCCTAAGAATGTTATAAAAGATGAAAAGTTAATAATTCTAAGCTATTACAGCATGATTTTATGTGTATGATTGCATAAAATAAAATGATATGAAATAGAAACAATCTGAATTTCAAACAGCTGAAGAATGGTTGAATAACCTAGAGTAACCTGTAATATAATACTGAAAAAATTGAGTGAAAGAATATGAAATATATAAATATGGAAAGATGTATGATATAAAGTAAGATAAATGAAGTATATCTCATAGAAACTAAGACTACACATAAGAACCTAAGATTCTGGGAGCTACCTTTTACTGCACTTAATCCTGTCCAATCTACTTTTTTCAGTATTATCATACTTGAAGCCCTATACAAATCTGAATACACAGAGAAAGAGGGTATTCAACAAGAGTGTTAAGTTCTGATAAAATAAAAATGCATGTTGTCTTATATTTTCTTCCTATTTTGGCACTCTGACAAAAGGATTATTTCTCCAGGCTTTCTTCATTGAGTTCAATGACTCAGAAATTGTCAACTCACTACTCCTAGTTTTGTCCTCCAGAGCAATGCACAAAATATCTGATCCATCTTCCATATAAAACACCTTCACATATATCATGTTCGCATCTTCATCTTTTGATTAAATGTCCCTAGTTCCTTTAACCATTCATCCAGATTACTTTCAAAGAGAAATAGAATCATTCAAATGATTTAAATACAATTTACTTCAGAAACTCATTTTTTTCTATTTTAGAACAAAATGTCCCTTACCACATTTATCTAATAAAATAAGATGTTAATGGACAAACTAAAATAGTATTCTAATATAAAACAATACTTAGAAGCCAAGGAATACTCAACCAAATGGGAATGTTGAAGGAGTTTTAAATGGACATATCTGAAAAGTGTGACTAATTTTTGTCTGGTTTTGGATTAAAACATATCATCTTTACTGAGGCTAATTGGTTTTTCATCTGCTGTAGATTAACACCTAATTCAACCCATTGACAATGACCTAAAAGAATGAACAATTCTCCTTTTTCCTGCATAATTTCATCAAAAACGTTCCTTTACTTGAGAGCTCTAGCTTCTTTCTCATTTTGATAATACAGAGTTTGATAACAAGGTCTTTCAAAGGAAAAAATGACACTCTAATTTTGATTCCTTTTCTTGAGGAATTCTGTGAGTAATGGCATAAGTCATTAAAATAATGTGTTCTTGCAGTCAGTTATGACTTATTCATGCTAATGTAAATAGGCATAGCACAGATAACAAAGATAATACAAAAAGAAAAATGAAAACTAACTTTGCCCAAGAGTGTTCAGCCACTATTTCTCTTTTTCTTAGGAGCATATGAGTTTTAGTGAGAGCATTGTAAATTAAATCAACAATTAAGATCACTTTGAATGTACTTTTTAATATATTAGGAAGATATATATGCATATATATCTATGCATCTAGTTTATAACATTTTAAAAGTCTCTAAAATTAAATGTACAAAAATAAAGTTTAAAATATATATTGAATAAGAAGGCAGAGACAAGAATGACAGAGTACAGGCAGAGCTCTCCTGAACTCTTTCAGTATTCCTCTCAAAATAACTTTAAATTAACACATCAAATCAAATTTTGGAGCACCAGAGCCAAGAAAAGGACAGAGTAAGACATTTTTCCTACCTAAGACAATTTAAGAGGTAAGTGGAAGAGATCTGAGGCCTAGGACCACACAAGGTTGTAGCACCAGTGATGTACATTGGAGGTGACTGTGGTAGCAGTTTCCACAGCTCTGAGCCCAGAGATAGTAAGGTGGGGGGGGGGGGCAGAATCTGATAACTGGTCAAAAAAAGATTACAGGAGACTCTTTGCTGGCATTTGATGTAGTTGTTGCTCCTAAGTATGGAGAGCAGTGTTTGCTGTTGGTCAGAAGGGAACAAGAGCCCTGGTCACAATTCCAAGGTTGATAAGAGCTTGGGACAATGCCTATCCACCCCAGGTGACAAAAAAAAAAACACAACAACTTTAACATGAAGTTCGAAATAAAGAAATAGGCTGGAAAAAGGAGCAAATAACCAGACCCCCCCCCCAAAAAAAAACCTCTTGACCATAAAAAGGTACTACGTTAGCAAGGAAGATCAAGACGTGAACTCAGAGAACAACAATGTGAGAATAGCTACAGCCAAAGATTTAAAGGAAAAATGCTAACTAGATAGAAACCCAACAACAATTCCTGGTAGAATAAAAGAACAAGAAAAGTAGTGTAGAAGAAAAATTGGGAAAAGAAATGAGAGTGATATAAGACAATTATGGAGGGAAGTGGTACAAAAGTTCACTGAAGGAAAAATCTCCTTAAAAAGCAAAATTGGTCAAATAGAAAAGAGAAACAAAATTTCAATGAGGGAAACAATTCCTGAAAAATTAGAATTGCCAAAGTAGAAGCTAATGGCTTCATGAGACATCAAGAAATAATGAATCTAAATCAAAATATTTTTTAAATATGAAAAAATGTGAAATATCTAATTAGGAAAGCAACTAATCTGGAAAAAAGATTGAGGAGAGTTTATTGTTCAACAAAAAGCTCAACTATTTGAAAGTAACTATTTAACTATTTGAAAGTTATGATCAAGAAAAAGAGGACTTGGATATTATATTTTAAGAAATAATCAAGGAAATATATCCTTTATATCCTAAAGTCAGAGGATAAAAAAGAAATTTAAAAACTCCAACAATGATCTTTTGAAAGAGATCTCAAAAAAAACAAACCTCCCAGGAATATTTTTCACCCAATTAAAGAGTTGCCAGGTAAAGGAGAAACTATTGCAAGTAGCCAGAAACAATTCAAATACTGTGCATCCAGAGTCGGGGTCACACAATATTTAGGAGCTTCCATTTTAAAGGAGCAAAATTCTTGAAATATGATACTTCAGAAGGCAAAGGAGGAAGGGTTACAACCAAAGATAATCTACCCAGCAAAACTGAGTATAATCTTTGAGGGGGGATAAACAGATATTTAATCAAATAGAGGACCTCCAAGCACTCCTGAAGAAAAGGCCAAAGCTGAGTAGAAAATTTGACATTCTAACACAAGTGGCAAGAGAAGCATAAAAATGTAAACATGAAAGAATGATCAAAAAGGATTAAATAAAGTATTTATATTGCTATACAGATAAATGGTACTTGTAGTTCCTGAGAACTTTATCATTATTCGACAGTTAGAAGGAATTTACATAGGCAGATGATAGTCAATTTTGTTGGGACAACAAAAAAATTAAAAAAAAAAACCCAAAGGGGTGAGAAAGAAAGATTCATTGAGAGGAGGTAGATGGAAAAGTAGAACAGAAAAATTACCCTTCCATAAAAGATGTATGTAAAGATGGGAAAATGTTGGGTGGAGAGGCTACTGAGTAATGGTTGACTGCCACTGTTACCAGGATTGGTTCAAAGAGGAAAACACACGCACACACGCGCGCACACACACACACACACACACACACACACACACACACACACACGAAGGCTAATTATGGCAGGTGGTGGTCAGAAGTCAAACAGACTTCTGAAAGAGGAATAAAAAAAAAAGAAAAAGAACAAGAAAATACCTTAGAGGGAAATACACAGAAAGTAATCATAACTGTGAATGTGAATGATATGAACTCACTTGTGAAACAATAGTGACGAGCAGAAAGGATTAGATATCTGAATCCAAAAAAAGATTTTTTTTTAACAAGAGTCACACTTGAAACAGTGGGCCACATATATAATTAAAATAAAGGGCTGGAGGACAATTTATTTTACTTTGAAAGAAGTTAAAAAAACTGCAGTAGTAATGATGATCTCAGACAAAATAAAAGCAAAAATAGACCTAATTAAAACAGTGAAACTGAATTTTGCTAAAAGGTACCATAGAAGGGGCAGCTAGCTGGCCTAGTGGATAAAGCACCGGCCCTGGAGTCAGGAGTACCTGGGTTCAAATGCAGGCTCAGACACTTAATAATGACCTAGCTGTGTGGCCTTGGGCAAGCCACTTAACCCCATTTGCCTTGCAAAAACCTAAAAAAAAAATAAAATACAAGGTACCATAGATAATGTATGTACATGTATATACATATATATATATATATATATTTTTATATATATATATATATATATATAAAATTAGGAAATAAGTCTAATTCATAGAAATAAGACAAATGGTCAAAGGATTTGAATAGGCAATTTTTCAGAATAAGAAATCAAAATTATCTATATTCATTAGGAGAAATGTCAGTCTATTGATTAGAGAAATGAAAATTAAAACAACTCTATAATACTAAACTCACAACTATCACAAATGACAATACTGCAGAGGATGAGAGAAAATAGCAATGATAAACTGTTGGTGAAGTTATGAATAGGCACAGTTATAATGGAGAATAATTTGCAACTATGTCCAAAAAGTTCTAGAATTCTGCAAGTATTTTGACCCAGAAATAGCACAAATGGGTCTATCCAAGGAAAGTACAGAAATGGGGAAAGGATTTTTATGTATAATGGTGTTTGTAGCATCTATTTTTATGGTGGTGAATGATAGGATGCTCATCGATTTGGGAATGACTGAACAAGTAGTAACATAAAACTGTGATGAGTACTACTATATTTTATGAGGTAAAGAGAGGAGTGGTTTTCAGAGGGGAAAAAAAATGGCAAGACTTATGTAAACAGACGCAAAGTGGAGGGAGAAGACCGAGGAGAATATTGGGCAGAATAACAGGAATGCTGTCATAGTGATAAGCTGTGAAAGATTTAGCTACATCTCATCAGCAATCATCCAGTACAATTTCAAGGTTCTCCTAACAAAGAAATATTATTAATTTTGAGAAAGACAAGTCATGAACTTTGAAAGCAAATTGAAGAATAATTTTTCTTTTTTTTTTCCTGTGATATGGCTAATGTGGAAATATGTTTTGCATGATTTCACATTCATAACTGATATCATGAATACAGTCATAACTGAAAAAATGAATGAAGAACATGTAGAAATAAAGTGATTTGCAAAAATTAATGTGTATTATAAATGTCAATTATAATTACTCTCATCTTCACCTTCTAAAATGCTATTTAAATTTCTAGCATCAATACCATATATTGGTTTCAGTGTATCAAAATCAAATTTTATTTCTCAAATTCTAATTGCATTTATTAATGGAGAAGTAACTGAAACTCTTCCTTGTTTCAACTCGTTGGAAAAAGATGCCTTTGTACCAAGTGTTCCTGTTATGTCTTGCTCACATTTCTGACTTTGCAATCCTTCTTTTGCGATTGTCTTCCCATATTATATCACAAGCTACATGAGGGCAGAAACAATCTTTCTTTTTTTCTTATTTATACCACCAGCTTCTGAGAACAATGGCTGGCACATAGTAGGTGGTGAATAATAGCTTGTTGAATTTAACTTAATTGAATATTATAACAGCCTTGGCTGAGAAAGTGAAAATTTGACCTTGGGCAAGATGTTTCATGTCTCTAAGACTGTTTCTTCATTTTGGATACTGTGATGATCAAATGGGATAAAGTGTATAAAGCACTATGAAAACTTTAAAGCAATGTATAAATATAAACTATTAATAATAATTAATTATTATCTTAGTTTTCTTTTTGATCAATTCAGATAAAAACTGCCCTGGACCAGGTTATCATTTGATCATCTTTTTATATTATAAATTCATTACTTTCTACCATTTAATATATAAAAGAATTACAATGAAAGTTATAGCCTCACTAAATGAGTACTGGGATAACTTCAAAGACAAACAAGATAATAGAGCAAAAATATACCTAATCCTCTTCCTATCTGGTTCTGATTTATTTTACTATCATCTCTCTCTTTTTTTAAAGGTTTTTGCAAGGCAATGGGGTTAGGTGACTTGCCCAAAGCCACACAGCTAGGAAATTATTAAGTGTCTGAGACCAGATTTGAACCCAGGTACTCCTGACTCCAGGGCCAGTGCTTTATCCACTGCCACACCTAGCTGCCCCACTATCATCTCTTTTTGTAAAGCTTTTCATTCCATGAAATTCAAAGATTATCAACATTTGAAAAAGCAATATCATATATATATATATATATATATATATATATATATATATATATATATCCTTTGACATCCAAATTGTCTCTTTTGTATTCAGAAAACAAAATCTTAAAATTCTAGGTATATCTCTAAGATCATGTCTCAATATGCTAATATAATATAATATAATATAATAATATGTATGTATTGTTCTTAATTTTATGGTAGATAAGAGCAAATTGGGCAAAAATGCTGGTGTGGGAAAAAGTCAATTCAACTATATTTCATTCATTTTTAATTCTTAAGAATAGCTTGGATATTACATGGAGATTTGATTATTAGCTTATGTTGCATAGAAAAGTTTGGCATATAATTTTGACTACTTGAATATGTCTTTTTAGATATTTGCTAATGTTTCATTGTTGAAACATGCAATAATATATTATTTGATTTTTTCTTTTTCCTTAAATAATCTGTGCCAATCAACAAGTCTGATGATGATGATGATGATTTCTACCACCATTACACTACTACTGCTCATTCTTCCTAATATAGAGCTTCTGTCCATAACTGGCTTGTGCCAGTATCTCTTTGTGTGACTTTGGTAACTTTTTTTTGAACTTCAATCTTCCTATCTTAAAGTTATTTCACTAACTGACCTTGGATATCCTCTTCAACTCTATGACTTAGCCATCTATGATGAACAATAGGAATCATCCTTTGGTGTCACGCAAAGTTAGGATGGAAATCACTGATTTGTTTTGGGACGATATATTGCAAATCTTCCTAATGCCTTCCTGTCATTCATTTCTCACTCTGACTGTCTTCAGCGTACAGAGTTGGTTTGCAATATATTTTGGTGGCATGAAAGCAATGTACAATATTAAGTAAGGAGTAATATGGAAGAAACATTCTACTCGATTTATTAGATCTAGCATGTTAGCCTTACTTCACAAAATGCTGCAATGAAAAGAGACTTAACAGGTTGTACCTATATTTTGCCTTAATATTTCTTAACAGTGGATGTAATAAAGTCTTGTAAAAAGTTCCACAAGTTCAACACTAGCATTTTGTAGTGATGTATCTCCTCTTCTCTAGGTTCCTAAAGGCTAATTCACCTCTTAGAAGGAAAGAATTATGACTTCATGAACCTATAGTTTTAGCAACAATATTCTTTCAGTAGAGTCTCATAGTTGTGAATCATGGTATGCCTGGAAAAAACATTTCAGTAGATTCGAGCATCAACAGAAACGTGTATGTTGCGCATAACTGGATTGAAATAGTTAAGAACAGCTTATTCATAAGAGAGCATCAAATAAATCTATATAGGAAGAATATTTGGGCTGGTAATGTTGTACGGATAGGCAATCTGAGGGTTTAACAAATATTCATTAAATGTTAAAAGACCTAATAGAGGATGTCTCTAGCTGTTTAGATGGATTCTCTGAAAGAATTGTAAGACTATGTAGACAGAAACCATTAAGAATGAAAAAAGGCATTGATTATATTGATTTGGGGAATACAACATATTTAGTGCTCACCCAACTTATACTCGACCTCTTGTTTCATTCTTGAAGCCCTTCCACCTTGGTAGAATTTTTTCAGGTTTAGACTGTTTTCATACATAGTTGGAGAACCATTGTTAGCTTTATGTTACAAGGAGAGATCAGAGGAAAAATGTGATATTATTGTGGTTGTAGTTCTTCTTCTTATTGTTATAGCTATTTAAAAATCAAAGGGTTTTAAAGAACCCGTAAAAATTATCTGAAATTTGACATATGATGAAACTGAGACCAAGATAATTTAAATTACTTGATGAACACTACAAAAAAACAGTAGAAGAGTTGAAAATACAACCTAGGTCCCTTATCATCCAAATTACCTCTCCTGTACTCAGAAAACAAAATCTTAAAACTGCAGGCACAACATCTATAACACCAGATCTTCTAGGAAAATAAATGAGTAAACAAAATAGAACTAGTAGAATTTCTTTCTACTTTGAAATTTAAATGAGCATTCCCATAAATTTACTTGTATTCCCCATGTATTTATGAATACAGTTCATTAAAATAAAAATGTTTTTAAAAATTCAAGGAGAGGCTACTTTGAAATGTTTCTTTTTTAACTTCATATACTTTTTTTGAGAAGAAAAAAGAATTAGATAATTAAGATGATTATATAACTGATATAGTCTAATTTTCAATAAAAACAGATTAAACCAGCATGAAATCTAAATGAAATAAAAGTTTTCAGCCAGGTAAAACATACAGTGTCCTATATAGTGAAACAAGGAGGTGCTTAAAAAGTTTGGCATAAGGGAATAAAATCGGCAGATCTCTTTCCAACCATCAAAATGAGAAGAAAAATTCTCAACAAGAGACTTGAAAATGATGCTAAATGACATAAACCACCACTTGGTACTATATGCCAACTCAGAAAGTTAACAAATATGTGTCTCCAGATATCTATATCTATGTAACTCATAACAAAACAATAAAATAGTCAACATTTTGACAAAATAGCTATCATCAAAATCTGGCAAAACCTGCGTAATGATCTACTCTGGGAAATGTCCAAACTGAAGGCACAGAAAATGACAAGGGAAGCACTGTGGCCAGGATGCAAAGAGCAATAAAGTAAAAATACAAGGGATATAGGCTAAATGTTTAGGAGGGGAAAAGGAGGGGGAAAATTTGGGAAATGAGAGAAGGTTGCAGAGAATGAATAGGAGTCAAATTTCTAAATAATGGGGCAGGTATCATATGTGAGAATTAGGTGTTTTCTAAGAGAAATTGCTAAGAATTAAAATTTGTATTCGTATTTCAAAAATATTGAGCATAAAATAGAGTTATGAAAAAATAACTTTAAAGCCAATGTTTATGCATTACCACTACCTGGAAGAGAGCTAGGAAGTAAACATTTCTATTCCAACTAGTCAAAAATTAACTCCTGGACAATAGTAAAGAATGACCAAGTAATGAAAGAATGAATGAATCTAATTTGGCAGCTATGATAGACCATAAAAGATATATATGAAAATATCCATTAAGATGTACAAGTGGGGGCAGATAGGGCAGTTGATAGATAAGTAGCCCTGGAGTCAGGAGTACCTGGGTTCAAATCTGGTCTCAGACACTTAATAATTACCTAGCTGTGTGGCCTTGGGCAAGCCACTTAGCCCCATTTGCCTTGCAAAAAAACAAACAAAAAAAGAAATTTAGCTATTGTAAAAGTATTTGAATTGGATTTTAAAAAAAAATTTGAACCACATAATGTTAATTAGGTAATCTATGAGAAATCTCAGGAAAGTGATGGATAGGAAATAGAGGACATGGAAGACATGTTTCCTTCTGTACTGACTGAGAAAAGATGAATATAATTGAATGCATTTTGCTATTCTTTAGTATAAATGATTGAGACAGAGTTTCCTACTTACCTTCATTACACATACCACCAGAAAATAAAAATAAATTAATCCCTCTACTCTTTTCATCCCTAATTTATTCACATATGAATATAAATATACTTTATATTCTTGTACATCTTTTGGGGGGTCAAGGCAATGGGGTTAAGTCAAATTTGAACTCAGGTCCTCCTGACTCCAGGGCTGGTGCTCTATCCACTGCACCACCTAGCCACCCAATGCTAGCTAAATTTTAATCATATTAATCTATATTTAGAACTCTTCACATTGTATCTCTACTTCTTTTGATTGTTTAAATCATTGCTATTCACTTATACAACTACCACCTTTGATATAAAGCCCTCACTACCCACATTTCTTTCACTCAGATGCCTTCTGCCACTTCTTTGCTTCTATTACACATGATGATGCAGCCTTATTCTTTTTTTTTTTATTTTTGCAAGGCAATGGGGTTAAGTGACTTGCCCAAGGCCACACAGCTAGGTAATTATTAAGTGTTTGATGCCGGATTTGAGCTCAGGTACTACTGACTCCAGGGCCAGTGCTCTATCCCCTGCAACACCTAGCCACCCCTGCCTTATTCCTTATAAAGGCTAATGCATTTACTTGTTCAAGTGGTTTCCTTCTATTCTATCTCCTCCAACAGATGAGACCCCTCTTTCCATCCCCATTCTTTCCCTTATTTGCCATCTCTCCCTTTCTAGTAGGTCATTTCCAAATGCTGACCAACATACCCATGTCTACCATCTTGAAAAAATTTTCTTATCATCCTTCCATCCCTTTCAACTATCCTATATCTCTTCTGTCCTTTATAAAAAAAAATTCCTCAAAAAAAGTCTCCATTAGATAAAACCATTTCCTCTCCTTTCACTCTCTTCTCCACTCCATATGATCTGTCTTCTGATGTTATCATTCCACTGAAATTATTCTCTCCAATGTTATTAATGATCTCTTAGTAGACATATGCAATAGTCTTTTCTCTTTATTCTCCTTGATTTTTCCAAAGTCTTTGACAGTTGATCACTTTTTCTTCTATTTATAATCACTCCTTCTCTGTCTCATTTTTTTTAGATCCTCCTCCAAATCATACCCTCTAACTGTAGGAGTCCACCGGGCTCTAGAGTACCTTGGGTCCTCTTCTCTTCTTCCTCTATATTATTTCACTTGGTAACCTCATCAACTCCCATGAATTTAACTTCCCTTTTCATTCCAATTCCTCTCTATCTCCAACCTCCTACGAAATCTTTGGTAAGTGAATGACTGAGAGCTGTCAGTTATTTTCTTAGTTTTTTGTAGGTTTCTTTATCTATTTTGTTCTTTTAAGTATAAAAAAGAAGCAAAAAGTGCCAAAGGTAGGGCCATCCCTGAATGACCATACTCAACAATTTGAAGGTACATTTTTTAAGTAATTCATTCTGCAAAGTCCTCAAAGAGAAGGTGATGTACCAAGAGGACCAAACCAATTTTGGGAAAAGGTTTTGGGGTCTAGAAGTATATCAACAGGAATGAGGTTGCACACTTGCCGAAAGTTTAGGGGTGCAGGAGTGAGGGATGCAGTTATAAACATATTGTAAGCATCAAGTTCTAAGTACTTCTGTAAATTGTGGCCAGTTTAAACCACTTTATGAATTTCCAGACATATATGGAAGAAATTTATCAAGATAATAACAAAACTTTAAAAAAATAACATTTGTTTATCCTGAAAAAGAAAAAATATGGAAGTAGGGCATGTGAGGTATCAATACCTATCTGGAGGATCGTCACATAGAGGAAAGAGGGAGTTAGATGACTTAGGGAACAGAGTTCAAGGCCTAGAATCAGAAAGGTATGAGTTCAAATCCTGCATCCAACTTCAGACACCTACTTGTATGATCCTGGGCAAGTCATTTAACCTCTGTTTACCTTGGAGACAAGAGGTGGCTCAGTGAATGAGCATTGGAGTCAGGAAGACCTGAGTTCAAATTCAGTCTCAGACATTCACTACTTATGTGACTATGGGCAAGTCACTTAACCTTGTTGCTTTGAGTTCTATATCTATAAAATGAGCTGGAGAAGGAAAAAGCAAATACTTCACTATCTTTGCCATAAAAACCACAAATGGGGTCACAAGGAATCAGAAATGACTAAAACAAATGAACAACAACAAATTTCCAGATACATTGGTCTTTTGGAATGGATAGTAAGATGAGTCTGTCACAGATTCGGATGAAAATCCAACAGTGAAGTAAGAAGAAGAAAGAAAAATGATGTATAATAAATCCAGAGATTTATTTATTAGATTCTTTAAAACCTAATGATACATTGTATTATGTCATTCTTTTTTTCAAAGAACATCAGGCTGATAACTCAGTATTAAAATAATTGGAAGATCATTATACATCTTTCGAGTTTGGATATATCACAATGCACTCAGCCCTTGTAGATAATTTACATTATTCTCACAGCTACCAAATAATCAATCAATCAACATTTCTAATATTTCTCTAGTCCAAAAAATAATCATTTATCCCTGTCTTATTTCCTAACTTCTATCCAATCTTCTTTCTATAATTGGTTCTGCCCTCTGTATACACACATTTACTGCCCTAAAGAATTTTAATTGTTTATAAGCCATAGAATACCATCTGATTAATGAAAGTAAACTTGATTTCTCTTAAAAGATATTTCACCATAAATCTTGATAAATGACATAGTAGGAAGGACATTGTCCTTAGCAGTAAATATGAATGGCAACTAACCCTAAAGCATTACTTAAATGTCAACAACTATATTGTAAATGACTGAAAGTTAGGGACTTTGTATTTCATTTTTCTGTATTCCTAGTACTTACAATAGTGTTGTACATAGAGTGAGTGTTAAATAAATATTTGTGGAATTTGAATACTTCTTTTGCTGTCTGCCCCATAATGGCGTGGTGAACAAAATGCTTTGGAAAATAGAAAACATAATGCAAATATGAACCATTATTAATAATGATCATTATTTAATTTGATGATTATTTTAAATTTTATGTTGAAAGGCATATGAATGTATAGTCACATATATATATAAATTATATATATATATATATGTATATAATATATATTTGGGAAGAAGTCTATACTATAGATATAAACAGATGAGAAAATGAAATAAGATGTCACAATATATAGCATGATATACTATTATTTTAAACATTCCACTTTTTTGGAGAATGGATATTTCTGGAGTTTTGTTCTTTATTTGATCTGCTAAAGTAGGAGTTTCTTGACAAGAAACTGATACCAGAGTCTGATTCACATTCAAATTTCTGTATCCCTGAAAATGGAAGTGGAAAGCAGTCTTTTTTGGAAAGGAGAACAATCCGTGTGGTTTACCAAGCAAAGACCATATGTGCATTCATGATTCAAGGATTCTTTTCCATATGTGAGAGTGGCTGCCTCTTACATTATTCACTCAGGGTTTGTGTAAACAACCCGTTACAGCTCAAGATAACACGCAGGATGGGAACAGGGACATGCTGAGTGATTTAGAAAATATATTATTTGACTATATAAAGGGGGGGAAATCAAGCTATATAGATAAGTGGCACGAAACCTAACAAATCATTTCATAGGAATAAGATCATAATGAATAGAAGGTAGTATGCCGAATCCAGGGGTGTCCAGCAAATAGTCTAAAGCAAATTAAAACATGATTAGGAAATATTTTATAAATTAAGTAAAAAAACAATAAAATATAGATATCAAATAGGTATATACATGCAAATCACATTTTAAAATTAAGTCAGGATGTGACTCATATATATTCTAGTGGCCCCCTATTTCTATTTGAGTTGGACACCACAGGTATAGTAGATAGAAATTTGACTATGGAGTCAGGATCACTGAGTTTATATAACACTTCTGAGACTCGCTGACCTGGGTCAATTCCTGAGTCTATCTATGTGTCACAGTCATTCTCTAAGACTATAACTTACAGAGAAGAAGTCTGCCTCCAAGAGAGAAAGTTTTTTCATCAATATGCAGTGAGGGTTTGCTGGATGTCTAGACCATTTAATGTGGTCACCTATGTGGGGAAAAAAAAAACAAACAAGAGGGCCTGTTTCTGGAAGATTATAGGATTAATCAAAATGCATGGACATTCACTATTGACTTGCAAAAAGGTTGGGAGAAATCTTTTTCCATTACCTATATGGCCAGAAGAAGAGGCATCCAAAATAAGCTGACCTAGCAATACTAGGTGACCTTTGTTGTTTTGTACCCGAGAATGAAATATTTTCATTCATCCTAGATGGTCTGAGAGAAAAGCACAAGACCTGACTCCTTCTCCAGGCCTAAATTAGGTTACATGAAAAATAGGACCTGGGTCTTTGACTTTTTTCTCTTCAAAGGTTCAGAAACCAACCTCTGAATCGAACCTGCAAACATGTACCATGAGGACCTGGGGGTCCAGGAATCCAAGTGGAGTGTGGCAGCAAGCCAACTCAGCTAGATTTAGATTTAAATTTTTAATTTCAATTAATTGTACAATTAACTTTTTTAGGAATTGAGCTAAACTGACTAAATCCATTCCTCCTCCCTAGAGATCAAGGTGGTAGAAGAGGTAATATTCCTTCAAGCTAATGAGGAAAATTGCTGTATGGCAGTGAGTAAATAAGTATTTATTTAGCGCCTATTTATATATACTAGGTCCTGTACTAGGCACTGGATATGCAGAAAGAGGTCAAAAACATTCCCTGATTATATGGAAAACAGGCAAGCAACTACAAACAAGCTGGATTGATAGGAAATAATTTTCAGAGGGAATGCACTAGAATTAAGAAAGGTTGAGAAAGCTTCTTGCAGAAGATGAAATTTTAGGTGAGACTTGAAAGAGGCCACTAGGAAGAGATGAGGAGGGAAAGCTTTCCAGACAAAGGGAGGAGGCAAAAAGACATGCCTGGCAAACTGATGGTCAGTGTCACTGGACCAAAGGGCCATGTCGAAGAGTGAGGTTTGAGAAGACTGGAAAGATGGTGCCAGAGTGAAGGTGCTAGGCTGCAAAACCCAAACAGAACTCTTTCTATTTGGTCTTGGAGGCAACAGGAGCCACTGGAGCTTATTGAGTAGGAGTTGCAGAAGGTAATCAGCAGTGTCAAAGGCCAAAGACATGTCAAGGACAATGAGGACCAGCAAGGGATCTGAAAATCTGGAAATTGCTGATAACTTTGAAGAGAGTCCATTTGTTGGAGGGATAAGGTTAGAAGCTAGACGTAGATTTGTTCTTACTCTATCTTTGGAATAAACATTCCTTTGAAAAAGCTTTATCTGGTGCTAAGTGGCCAAATGAAACTGCACTTGAGATATCTAGGTAACTAAAATAGGGGATACAATCAGTGGGGACTCAAGCCAAAAGTAGAAAAGGAAGCTACCCAATCATTTCAGAGTACTAGAGAACCCTTTGGGGATAAAATATGATAAACCTGGCCCCACAATGCACATGAATATTCTATGTGAATGAAATCAAAAATTTACTTTCTGTTTCTAAAATAATGACTATCACCATTATAAACAAATTTCAACCTATTGTCCATGCCTCCATCAATCATCAGCAGCATCAGCCTTTTCAAAAACTTTAACAAATACTAAAAAGTTGGAAAGACACAACCCAGTGCCTAGAATCATAAATTAGGATACACTATCACTCATACATGGAAAAACAACCAATTCTTGACTTAAAAAAATGAACTTAAAAATATATTGGAGAATTCCACAAAAAAAAATGTGCTTCACTTAGACAATTATGACAGAAAAGAACTGTTGCTCACAATATGAATGACATAATGAACAATAATCCAAAGAAATTTAAGAATATTTTAAACAGATGTTTCTTCATCAAATAATTACATTCTTTAAACTACTCAGAAAGAAAAACATCAAATTTGAAAATGGAATCCTGTGAGAATAAAATAAAATCATATAGGTAAAATCTGGTCTTCTATTTGAGTAGTCCCAAAGAAGAAGTCCCATAGGAAGAATAAACTTGCTATGTTCCCAACATAAACATACATGTCTGTATTAACACATATGTGTTTATATATATGTAAATATGGGTAGACAGGGGGTCCAATGGATACAGCACTGAGAACCAAAGTTAGAAAAATCAGAGTTCAAATGTGTCCTCATAGAGTTAGTAGTTGTGTGGCCCTGAGCAAAGTTACTTAAAACCTACCAAAGAAAAACTGGAGGAAAAATAGCAAAGCAGATCTGGATCTTTGCCAAGAGAACCCCATGGACACTGGATCCCCAGGGTCAGAAAGGGTCACACACTGCTGAACTACTGAACAGCAATCACCTGTCTCTCTCTCTCTCTCTTCTCTCTCTCTCTCTCATACGCACACAGATTCACATAAATACATTCACATTAAGGGCATATGAGTATTATATATTATATATGTGCATATATGTGTGTATTTATATATATATATAAATACACACAATATTAGATACTGGTGGCACAATGGATCAAGTATTAGAATTACAGTTAGAAGACTAACACCTCAGTCAAATCCAGTCTCAACTACTTCCCAGTTGTGTGACCTGATCAAATTCATTAACTCCTGACTGCCTCAGTTTTCTTCTCTGTAAAATGGGATTTTATACATATATATATATATATATATATATATATATATATATATATATATATATATACACACACACATATATTTCAGGGTTGTTGTGAAAATCAAATAACATAGTATTTTAGTATTTTAAAAGTGCTTAACCTATAACATTGTGCCTGGACATAGTAGGCACTATATAAATATGAGATTATGATGATGATGATGATGATGATGATGATGATGATGATGATGATGATGAAAGTAATTTGTCCTAGTATCATAGCTAACATGTATCAAATGAGAAGAGGATTAGCTGAATAACACTTATGATGATGATGACGACGATGACGACAACAGTAATAGCTGTACATCACTTTAAGATTTCCAAAGAAGTTTTAAACAACAGATAAGTATGAATTATACAGACACTCACCCACTCCCCATCTCTCCTTAGGACAAAATTCCATGGGGAAGAAATGACAATAATTTCAGAAACTATCTCTGCCAAAATATAATAAAATAATAATAATAATAATACTATGATAATAATACTACTCAGATCCTTTGAAATATATTCCATATATCATCTGAAGAAAGGGTTGTTGTAGATTCTAGAAGACAAAACAGCACATGCTGCCATGCTCTTTCCCTTTGGAATAAATTTTTCAAAACCTAAAGGACACCAGTAGTAAGCCACCTAAATTCCCATCTAGGTGCTCTGATTCCAAATTCTAAGTTTCTTCTAATGCACCACTCTTAGCACAGACACTGCTCAGGAACCACAAGGGAAAAATGCTATAAATGTGAGGATGGAGTATATTGTGGTATAGAATACTATAGTTTGCTATAGTAGAAATTCCCACAAAAAAATGAGCAGTTAAAGACTATTTGAGCTCATCGATGCTATAAACACTCCCCCCCCCCCTTATTTTTCCTGGCAATGCTATATTATTCTAGTATATTCTTAATGTACAGAAACTTTCAAACTTTTTTAACTTTACAAATTAAAAAACTCATATGTACAGCAAAACATAAGAGGATTCCTAATATAAAACAATAAATTTCAGTTTCAAGAAAAACCATATAATAAATATTAAACATTATATTCAAAGTTTCCCATTTTATTTGCTTCCTTGTTGTTTTTCTTTCATTCTCTGAGGAGTATTGCTTATTTTTTCTCCTCCCACCTCCACCTAAGGTGGAGCTATAATTAAGCTATAATTAAGAAAGGAAATTTGTTTGTTTTTGCTGCACTACTTTCACCCTGAGGTTTTGTGTTTCCTTGTTTTCTTTTTTAATTTTGTAATGGAGGAAAGCTAGAGACTTGTAATTTCCTGACCTATTCCATCATCTTCCCAGAATTCTCTCATGTACAGAAACTTCTTAAATATTTCAATTGTGGAACCTTGTCTAAAAGTACTATCTCCCTTACAGATCAACAACACAATTTGTTTTTCTAAACTCAGAACGTTCCATTGATTCTGCCCTCACATGTTTCCAGAAAGCACGCCAAGGAATTTTCTTAATAGGTCCTAATAATGTCCCTGTGGTATCAGGAGGGCAACTTCATGTAAAAGATGAAGAAACAAGCTAAAGGAGGAATCATTTGCCAAGAGTCACCCTGCTAACAAGTGGAAGACTTGGAAGAGAATTATCACTTTTCCGCTAAAATCGGATTCTAAATATCTGAAGCCCTATCTGATCTTGGCTTAGGGTTATAGGAACCAACAAATAGTCAAATATATAAATCAGACTGAAATAAAAGCAATTCCTTGGATTCCTCTTCTACAATTCATACATTCATACACATAATTCATAGAACTCTCTTAAAAATATTAACTTCCCAGTAGTGGTATTGCTAGCAGTTTGCAGATGAAGAAATCAAAGTGATCCATAGTCGTATGAAAAATTGCTTTAATTCATTACTTATTAGAGAAACGCAAATTAAAGCCTCTCTGAGGTGCCG